>NC_057794.1:138054255-138145033 GCF_018294505.1 Triticum aestivum
ATTTTTTTTCAACCATTTTTTAAATTTTAAACCATATTCACTTGACCACACGCTTCTAACCTATATCTTTTTTTAGATGCTTCTGACTTCTTTTTTTAGATCCTTCTAATCAATATCTAACGTATATAAATGCATCAATCTCTAATTCATGAATCACATGGTGTGTAGTTAGTTACAACCTGATTCCTCTCTTAAGTAAATGGTGAAGGTCTTGCCGTTTTCAAATGGAGTGTTATCTAAACAAGAAAAATGTGATGTCAAGATGAACTAAATCTCTTCTGTTTACATCATGATTTCAACCATTTCAAAATTGCGCATCAACAATAAACTCAAAAAATGCTGATATGCTACTCTGTTGGCACACACAAAATAACAAGAATTTTTTTTGAACCAGGCTATACCCCTTTCCATTGCAAATGAACGGAAATACAAAGTTCAGAAACATGTCAGGAGAAGGGAAAGAGGTAAAGCGAGTTCGGGCACTGCCAGGAAACCCACTGCATTCGCCCGCCATCGAAACGAATGCCATGGGGCGAAAACCTAGACAACACCGAAAATCCACAGCAAACACCCTATTTCTTGAGTTTTCACTACAGACAACGACATGAGACACCCATAAAAGAACCGAAACGCCATCACAGGATCGTAGGATCGCCCATCTCCAGCCAACGAGACTTCTTGCAAACCTTCAATCTCCCTCGATCGGCACCCTCACCGCGTTGCACATTCCCATCATGCGCATCGTGCTCGACCCGATCATCTCAGCACCGCTTAGTAGCTCCTTGGCGCCCTCCTCCTCATGCAGCCCTGTCCAGTACAGCAGGAAAGAACACATGGAAAAAACTATCTCAAAAGGCGTTTTGATACGTTTCTTTTCGAATGTAGCTTGGTTTCGAGCTAGCCAAATGGCCCAGCAAGCAGCAGCCAAGCCCACAGTATAGTACTTTTGTCCATCAGGGAGAAAAGCATGGCACCATGCAAAATATTGCCAGTAGCTATTCGGACACATCTCAGTACCCAATACTACCCAAACGCATCTCCAGATCACTTTAGCCACAGGGCAAGTAAAAAACAGATATTGGGAGGTTTCCAACTCGTTACAGAAAGAGCATGTAGGATTCCCAGTCCATTTCCTCGTTCTCATGACTTGCCTAGTGAGCACTGCGTCCTGAGACAGCTGCCACAGGAAGATCTTGATTTTGAGAGGGATTTTGGCTTTCCAAATCCATCTATAATGGCAACCACTAAGAGGGTTTTCAAGCCACTTATACACAGATTTAGTGGAGAATTTGCCATTACTATTAAGCCCCTAGTAGACCCGGTCCCCACCCTGGCTCAGCTGGATATTCTTGATCGTATTACTTATTTCTCCCCATTGACAGGACAGCTCAGGCGTGAGCCTCCTTCTGAAGAAAGAATGGACATCCACAGATTTGAACCTATCAATAGTGCAATCCTGATCATTACAAATCTTAAACAGCGAAGGGTAAAGGGTCTGGAAAGGACTTAGCCCGTTTATGGCATCTTTCCAGACTCTAACTAGGTCACCAGATTCCAGATGGATCCTTCTGCCCACAAAGTAAATATCTTTGACTTTAAGCAGGGCTTTCCAGCAAGGGGAATCAGAAAACATGGGCTTAACCGAGGCCACAGATTTGTTAGCCAGGTAGTGCGCCCGAACAATATCTTGCCACATACTCTGTTGGCACACACAAAATAACAAGAATTATCAAATGCGGGGCGTTTTACTTGGAAAGGGAGTTGGATTGGTGAGTACTTAATTTAAGAAAAAAACCACGTCCATTACAATATCACAGAGGTTAGGCCCGCGACGGCAGAGGCAACAACGGAAGATTAGGACTTCAATGGCTATGAGCTAGATCACTTGGATCATGGAAGACACTACGGTGGATTAGAGCATGTTATGAAGCACATGAAGAGGGGGTTTGTTCATGCCACTGGTAGGGGCGTATCCACGTTCAGCTTCCTGGGTGCACAAGACACTAGGTGCAAAATTGATTCCTTGGTAATTTTGTGTATAAAATAGTGTGTGACACCCTGTTTTTAGATGTAAAGCTTGTGTGATTTTACACTGGGACAGTCATTTTCTCTCTGGGTCCGCCCCTGGCCACTGGCGAGCATCCGTCAACTCATCAGGACCTTCATTGCGCCTTTGCTGATTCATTGTGGATGTCTCTTGAGGTGAAGTTTGTTCTTTTCACCCGTTGCAACGCAGGGATATTTGTGTTAGTTAAAAAAAGAGCGTGCCGTCACAAAAATTTGACCGCAACATTATGGTAATCCCGCAAAAAAGACATTATGGTATGGTAATCCACTTCTTTCTAGAACTACATGGGGCCGTATAGTAGTTTTGTAGTGCACGGTGGCGATCCGGTTGACGCGCAGGCACCCATAGAAAAAGACTAGCCGGCCATACAAGGCAGGGGTCGTGACAAAAGAAACCCGCGGAAAGAGAGAGAGCCGTCACGGACCGGTCAGTCCACCACTCCACACGGTAGTACGGCCAGGCAGCCCCCAAATCAGTCCACCACACCACAGACGATATTTTCCTTTTCCATTTTCCCCTAACCCCGCTGCGGTGGGACCCGACAGCGAATCGCAGCCCACCACTCTAGCAACTCTACTCGGCTCGGCGACCCGCTTTCCTCCCCACTCCGTTCTCCCCACCCGCGTACGCCGCGGTACAACGCCACACACGCGGGCGAGCGACCCGCCTTCCGCGCGCCTTCTCCGCCTCATAATTTTAGTCTCCCGTCACGCATACCGCGTCCCGAGCTCCCCCCGCGGCCCCATACCTATATATGACTTCGCCCCCGCGCTCCATCACACCTCAACCATCTCCTCCTCCTCGATCATCCTCCTCATCCCGCGTCTCACTGAAGCACCCGACTGCCAGTACTGTACTTCGGAGTGCCGCCGCCGATCGAGCTAGCTCCGACAGCCAAGACTCGACGAGACCGATCGGATCATGAGCACCTACCTCACGCCCTTCACCCCTCTTCCATCGCTCTTCGACGGCCCAGCAGCTGCCGACGACCACTCCTCCCTCCTCGCCTTCCTCATGAACGACGACCTCGCCGCCGCGCCCGACGCCTTCCCTTACTACGGCGGCGCCGAGGCCGCGCCAGCCTTCTTCGGACACGCCGCCGCGCCGTTGCCACCGCCGGTGGTGGCGCCACCAGCGGAAATGACTGGTCAAGGAAGGAAGCGCGGCTTCGTCCCCGCGGGAGACGACGGCTCGTCGCGGCCGCAGGCGGTCAGGAGGAAGGTGCAGGGTTCGCCGCCCACCTCGCCTGCCCACAGCGGCGGCGACGCTGCGCCAGCGGCAAGGAGCGGGGGCCGGCGGGTGTGGGTGAGGGAGCGGAGCACGGAGTGGTGGGACCGCCTCAGCGGCCCGGCGTGCCCGGACGCCGAGTTCCGCCAGGCCTTCCGCATGTCGCGCGCCACCTTCGACGCGCTCTGCGACGAGCTCAGCGCCGCCGTCGCCAAGGAGGACACCGCGCTGCGTGCTGCCATACCCGTGCACCAGCGCGTCGCGGTCTGCCTCTGGCGCCTCGCCACCGGGGAGCCCCTCCGCGAGGTCTCCCGTCGCTTCGGCCTCGGCATCTCCACCTGCCATAACATCGTCCTCCAGGTCTGCGCCGCCCTCACCGCCGTTCTCCTGCCCAAGGCCGTCCGCTGGCCACTGGAATCCCCCGCCGCCAGGTTCCAGGCCCTGTCCGGGATCCCCGGCGTCATCGGCTCCGTCTACACCGACCACATCCCCATCGGCCCACCCAAGGACGACGTGGCCGAGTACTACAACCGCCGCCTCACGGAGCGGAACAACAAGGCCTCCTACTCCGTCGCCGTGCAGGCCGTCGTGGACGCTGACGGCGCCTTCACGGACGTGTGCATCGGCCTCCCTGGCTCGCTGTCCGACGCCGCCGTGCTCGAGAGGTCCGCGCTGCACTCCCGCTGCGAGACCGGCATGCTCGGAGACGACCAGTGCCGGCTGGTGGGCGGCGCGAGCTACCCGCTCACGGACTGGATGCTCGTGCCGTACGCGCACCAGAACCTGACATGGGCGCAGCACGCCTTCAACGAGCGCATCGCCGCCGCGCGCGCAGCAGCACAGGGCGCCTTCCAGAGGCTCAAGGGGCGGTGGCGCTGCCTGCAGCGCCGCACGGAGCCCAAGCTGCCGGACCTCCACAACATGATCGGCGCTTGCTGCGTGCTGCACAACTTCTGCGAACGCAGCGGCGAGGAGTTCGACGCCGACATCCAGTCCGAACTCTCCCAGCAGGACGATGCCGACGTGGTCGCCGCTGCCAATCCAGTGCTGTCCGCAGCGGCCGACAAGGAGCGAGACAGGATTGCTCACGACCTCCTCCATGGCGGCCACCCCAGCGTTACATTCCTCTAGGGGTCTGTTCACCATGTCAAAACGCGGGCTTCTGTAATGTGATGAACTACTCATCTTCCATGAAAGCATAGGAAGAATCCCAGTTCAGAACATACAGCTTTCGGATGGGAATAGGACTATTTTTTTTCATGCTTGTTCCAAGAGATATTTAGAAGGCACTGACACTGATATCAGAAAACGTAGCGCATTCAAGTCTGATATAAGTATCATAATGTGGAAGGAATTTACAATATTCATTTGTCCATACCCATGTCATTGAGTAATACTCAATCACTACTACAGACCAAATTGGCTAACATTTTAAGCGCCAGTCTATGATCATGTGATAGATACATCTCCATTTCTTGACTGGTATGTACAAGGCACAAGCAGAATTGCCCCAGCCAGATCTTGTTTGCTAGACAGCAAGACCTGCAACAAGGTCTTGGGTACAGTAATCTTACAAGCACCATTCTGTGAGGTGTGTTCTAGTTGGAAATCTGACTCTCACTTGCTACACTTGTGTAAATTCCAACGCATTTCCATCCGGGTCTCGTGCAAAGATTGCTGGTCGCCCGGATTTGCTGAGCGTGTAGCTGATTCCTGCATCACGGTGAAGGCATAGAAGGTCATTGTGTTGTCGGACAATGGATGATAGAGAAATTTGGTGAGGCTAATTAGAATCCAGCATTATGAATTGCAAAAGTGCAATGCATACTAATTAACATTATAAAGTCATAGTAGGTGACGTGGTAATATCAACTAAGAGAATTAAGTTCTAACATAAAACATGGAACAGTGAGTCTTTTTGTTCTCATGTCAAAGAGATGGGAATGTGGGTGCTACAGTCATGTGGACGTAATATGCTCGAGATTCTTAGAAATCAATTGACCAGTCTTTTAAAAGATTATCTGATGAACATCACTGTTCAAGTGTTGAATCAACTATAACATCAGACCGCCCTTTTGACACCTTGCAACAATTTCTACAGAATGGTTATTTTAAACCCAGGACAGGTTTTTCCAGAGTCAAGACACCTATAACTTTACCCTCAGAGGTTTTGATTGCCATGTCTGTCACACAAATAGCCTGACTACGGCAACAGTTACAAATTTAGGCAGAACCATAACCATAACATACTATGGATAACTTCACTCTATTAACAGTAATTTACAGATACAGTTGAGACAATGAATATGTATATCTCTGCAACCATATCTACCAAGGCAAACGCCATCCTGCAGTTTTATAAGTTCGATTTTTAGTACTTGTACTACCAATCCATGGGTTTTCGTGGGGTCACCTTAGAATTTAATACTCCCTCCGATCCATATTACTTGTCGCTCACTTAATACAACTTTATACTAACGTTGTAATAAGTGGGTGACAAGTAACACGAATCGGAGGGAGTATTTTTTTTTATCCATGAGTAAGTATACAGATCCTTTTGGAGCTTGTGTGTTTAGTTGTTGAATTGTTGAAACTTTGTGCTACTCACCGCAGTAATGTAAGGTTAAATGCTCTACTAGCGGTTACCGTTGTTGGTGGCAAGTAGAGGAAAAAGGTATGTGCACACTGTAGCCAGTGTCTGATGTACACAGCAGAAAAAAATAGAGTTGGAATTCAGATATACCAGCTTTGTCAAAGATTTCTTTCAACTTCAAGACATCTCTGATTGCTATACAGGTATGACGATCACGCCCGCCATGCTCTGGGCGTCCTGTCAGTGGATCCGGATTTGGCAGCTCCATCAAGTGGATCATCTCAGAACCAACCCAGAGCCAAGCACCTCTGTACGGAAGCTTGTCATTTGGCCTAGCAGGATTCACCTTAAGACCTGAATGATCAACAGTATCATTTTACTTTATAAGCAGTGCATATACATGTGAAACATATACAACTCACAGATAACTCACCAAGGAGGTCCTGGTAGAATGCCATCGACCTTTCAAGATTTTCACATAGTATTCCAACATGGTGCATACTAACAACTCCATAGTCAGGTTCTGCATTTGACATCAGAAATGATTTCATTCAGACACTAAGGAATAATTATGGAACTTTGACCCAAAATGTGTTGCTCTGTTATCTTGAGGTAATGGAACCCAGCCTTTTTAAGTCTTATGAAACAAGAAATGACATTGACACAAAAACTTGCTTATCAACGATAGGAATGCAGAGTACTCTTATGACATCATGCAAATTAAGCTCTTGGTAATTTTCCTTGCACATAGAGATCAAGACCTACCTGCCACTTATATTTTGATGCTGCATGTACTAACATATTACTCTATGACATGCAAGCAAATTCTAGTGAGCACCCATAATTTCAGAAAAAATGAACACCGTGAATGCAAATATCGACCAAGGTTGGCCTCGTCAGCAACCCTGGCTAGCTTTGATTGTTAAGCCAAAAATCTGGCTAGTTCCAGTTTTGCTACTTCAGTACCAGCTACTAAAGACATGCCATAGTTCAGGTTTTAATGCCTAACATATTGATATACTGCTCCTTTCAGAGAACTAATTCTAAAGCTGTTGCTTGTGTCTTTGTATACACTACTCTCAACTGCTCCTCAGAACCTCCATTGAAAAATGCAAACACAGGTAGCCTCTGGGATTGGATCTGCAACTTTAGAATTAGTACTAACTAAAACTAGATCTAAATTCTTCTAGACCATGGTACTGATCTAACTAGTACTAGTCGTATCGGTGTAATTGCAGAGAGAGAATTTCTTGGACAGTCCAGGCCCAAACTGAGGCAGCAAAACATTTTTCATCCACGACCAAACGTCGCCAATGTTTTCACTCCGCAGATTCAGTAACGCAGAAATTAAATACTAAAGAAACAATCTTTGCACTCCATACAGCCTAAAGCACATCTCGTCTACACCGATGTGCTATCAGTACTAGATAGGAACCAAAAAACAAAAGTACTACGATAGGAACATAAAAAACTTACCCTGGGACTGCTCCTTGGCCGTCAGGGCCTGCTCACCGCCGGTGGCCACCGACATGTGAGTCCGGATCCGGCGGTGTGCGGCAGCAGAGGGAGTGTGATGCGTTCTGACAGCAGCGCAGGCCTTTCCGGAGCCGGATGCGGAGAGGAGAGGGAGAGAAGAGAGGCACCTCATCGCCATTGTGGCCTTCCCAAGAACAACTCCGATTCGGCTCCGTGCGTGGGCTTTCTGGGCCTGTATTTTTGTGTGGCTCAGGCCTTCTCACCTTTTACTGTCTCTTTCAGGTTTTTCTCTGTTTTTTTTTTTGGTGCCGATGGGATTAATTGCACGCCTCAAATTTCTTCTTTTCTCTCCAAAAGAACCATCCCTTGAATTTCATGATGCCGGCAAATAATAGGACAATGATCATTTTCCTATTTTCCTTTTAACATTTTTTTCAAATTTATTTCCTCATGTGATTTAAACTATTCCTCTACACAATTAGTTTATCCGTTTCCCTCGCAAAAAAATAGTTTATCCGTTTATATTGACATTGTGCTCATGGAGGTTATTCAATTGTCTAACCTAGAGGGGCAAATGAGTTTTGAACAATCTAGACTAAACTCGGCTTAGAACGAGCTCAAATTGACTTGAGATACCAGAGGTGGAAGTAGACTTGTGCCCCAAGGACCTACTTGCAATTTCATTCATTGTCAGGGGTGTATGCTGGAGTTGGTTTAATGGATTGGAGTTTATTTCCGCAAAAAAAAAATTGAACAGGTGGCTCATATTCGGCTTGTAGTGATTTTGATTCAATCTCGAGCCAGATTTTAGCCAACTAAATTTTTTACTATTAAAGAGGAGTTGGTCATCGTATGTTTGCCGTCACCCCTCCAGCTCTTTCACTAACCCTACGAGGAAAAAAAAGGAGAAAGCCTAGCACATATGAAAAAACAAAAAAAAACAGCCCATTTTTCATTTTTCTCTCCAAATCTCTCTCTCTCTCTCGACCCACCCCAACACGCCCCTCCCCCGACCACCCCAACACCATCTCTCTATTCACCTCTCTGGCGCCCCTCTCCCTATAGCCTCGACTTCCAAATGCCCTTCCTGATAGGAACTAACTAGGCCGCTAGACATGTTCATAAGAGAAATAAAATTTGGGCAGGAAAGTAGTGGAGGATGATTCACTTAGATTTGAAAAACACTGGAGTTAGGGTAGCCGAAACACGACGAACTTGGATTACTGTCGGGTCGAATCCAACAGATCTTGGGTAGGGGCTCCCAAATCCCGAGCTAGTAGTCTTACTAATGCGGAGCATCCTGTGGACATCACCATGTCAAGAGTCCATTCGGTGAGTGACACGTGCGACATCTACTTCACATACACAAAGGTGAATCATCTCCTTTACATGTGCTCACTTGACCCATTCGAGGATGGTATACTACTTGACACTTCTCCCGTGTGCATGCATAGGTATTGTCAGAGCTTCACGGATGTTGAGGAGTGCAAGCGCCGAGGAACAACTACACCATCTGCTAGGGAAGCCTGGAAGCGACGACAGAAGAAGACGAAGCTGCTGATGCTACAGCGGCTGGACATCCGAGCCAAGGGCTGGACATCCGGCGCCTGTGCAGCCTCCAAGGAGCTGCACCAATAGACGACCGAAGCATCAGTGGCCGGACATCTGGCCCGTGTGCCCGGACATCCGGTGCCTCGCCAACCCCCGGACATCCGGCATCATCCCCGGAAATCCGGTAGCGACATATCCAAAGAGCAACCGGAGTGCCACTTCAGCCCGCACATCTGGCCAAGACCCCGGACATCCGGCTCATCCCGAAGCCCCGGACATCTGGCCCCCAGACCAGACATCCGACACCTGCGCGTGCCTAACCGGGCCAAAGACCCATGTATCCCCTCCTCACTTACCCGTTTGTGGCCCTAGACTATATATACTCCTTCACCTCCTTCTAGTTAGGGTTAGCAAAGTGATAGCTCATTTGTATGTGAGCTTTTCTCCTACCTACCTCTACTCTTGAGAGTACTCCATTGGAGGCCAAGACCTCCATCTAGGAGAAGATCTCGAGGGATTCAAGACCTCCTCACGGAGAAGATCCTTCTAGGATTCAAGCCCCCATCTCCTTTGGATTTGGGATGAACTTTACCTTGTATCTTTCCCTTTGTTGTTCATGTACCTTTTGGATCTTGTGCGTTTGATTGTCTAGTGGATGTGTGATTGGACCTGTTCTTGAGTGTTTCCCCTTGTGATTTCTCCCCGTTCTTCCCCGTGTTCTTCATATTCTTCGAGGGAATCCACTCCAATCATGAAAGATCGGCCTACACTGGGTTAGCCCCGTATCATATGGTATCATGAGTCACGTTTATCACGTATTTGGAGTCCCTCCCACCGTTTTCTAGTCTTCTTTTGCTAGATTTCGTCCTAAATTCGAAAATCCCCACCAAAAATAGCCCCCAATTTTTTTGTGATTTGTTTGTTTGATGATGTTTTTTTGATTTTGATCCATGGATTCGTTGTGTCTTGAGTAGATCTAGCTTCTCCCCACTTTTCTCCACCTTCCATCCACAAAATCCGTCAAATTTTTGAAGGAAATATGCCCTAGAGGCAATAATAAATTTGTTATTTATATTTCCTTATATCATGATAAATGTTTATTATTCACGCTAGAATTGTATTAACCGGAAACTTAGTACATGTATGAATACAAGACAAAACAGAGTGTCCCTAGAATGCTCTACTTGACTAGCTCGTTAATCAAAGATGGTTAAGTTTCCTGACCATAGACATGTGTTGTCATTTGATGAACGGGATCACATCATTAGAGAATGATTTTAAGGACAAGACCCATCCGTTAGGTTAGCATAAATGATTGTTTAGTTTTATTGCTATTGCTTTCATCATGACTTATACATGTTCCTCTGACTATGAGATTATGCAACTCCCGAATACCGGAGGAACACCTTGTGTGCTATCAAACATCACAACATAACTGGGTGATTATAAAGATGCTCTACAGGTGTTTCCGATGGTGTTTGTTGAGTTGGCATAGATCGAGATTAGGATTTGTCACTCCGATTGTCGAAGAGGTATCTCTGGGCCCTCTCGGTAATGCACATCACTATAAGCCTTGCAAGCAATGTGACTAATGAGTTAGTTGCGGGATGTTGCATTACGGAACGAGTAAAGAGACTTTCCGGTAACGAGATTGAACTAGGTATGATGATACCGACGATCGAATCTCGGGCAAGTAACATACCGATGACAAAGGGAACAATGTATGTTGTTATGCGGTTTAATCGATAAATATCTTCGTAGAGTATGTAGGAGCCAATATGAGCATCCAGGTTTCACTATTGGTTATTGACCAGAGATGTGTCTCGATCATGTCTACATAGTTCTAAAACCCGTAGGGTCCGCACGCTTAATGTTCGATGACGATTTGTATTATGAGTTATGTGATTTGATGTACCAAAGGTTTTTAGGAGTCTCGGATGAGATCACGCACATGACGAGGAGTCTCAAAATGGTCGAGACATAAAGATTGATATATTGGAAGGCTATATTCGGACATCGGAAGGTTCCGAGTGATTCGGGTATTTTTCGGAGTACCGGAGAGTTACGGGAATTCGCCGAGGGAAGTAGTGGGCCTTAATGGGCCATACGGGAAAGGAGAGAAGGGCCTCAAGGGTTGGCCGCCCCCCATGGAAAGTCTGAATTGGACTAGGAAGGGGGCGGCGCCCCCTCTCTTTCCTTCTCCCTCTCACTACAAAAAAAAAGACACATCCGTGACATTTTGGGCCGAACGATTTTTTTTCTGTCATACATATGACACTTCTATGACGATAATTGTGACAAAACTCGGTGTCATCATAGATGTGGTGGGCTCCTACTTCTATGACAAAAAATTGGCTTTTCGTCCTGGGCGGGCCGAAGACGCAGCTGCATGACATTCTTTGGGCCGTCCATGACGGAAAAAACCATGGTAGAAGCAAGGGCGAGGAAAATTTCGGGGAGTTCCCGGTTACGGTGGGAGGTCGGGGGCCGAGCGATGCGCGCTTCTCTCGTACACGTACGCGCGTGTGTGCGAGGCGTTGGCTCTAACTGAACCCGAGCGAGGCGTTGGGCTCTAACTAAACCCGAGCGATTGCACTGCAGGCTACGTGTTACTGAACCCGAGCGATCGATCGATGGCTGTTAACTGAACCCGATCGAGTGATTCCTTCGCTACTGCTGCTAACTGAAGCCGATCGATGCTGCCTCTAGATGAACAGTGAGCGTTGCGGGAGGGGGGTTGGATGAACAGTTCCCGGTGGGGGTGGATGAACAGGACCCCGTGGTGTTGCCTCTAGATGAACAGGACCCCGATCGATCGAGCCGGTTGGGGCTGGATGAACAGGACCCCGTGGAGGGCTGGATGAACAGGACCACCCCGTGGAGGGCTGGATGAATAATAGATGGTGGAGGGCAGGATGAACAGTAGTCCATGGAGGGGTGGTTGAACAGGAGCCCGTGGAGAGGGCTGGTTGAACAGTAGCCGGTGGATTAGCGCGCGGTGGAGGCTGGATGAACAGGAGCCCGTGGATGAACAGTCGCAGGTGGAGGCTGGAGGAGGTCGACGATGGATGAACAGTAGCTCGTGGAGGCTGGAGGGGGTCGACGGTGGAGATGAACAGTATCCCATGGAGTCTCGTTTTGCGGTACGCCACACCCCTCCCGATGAACAAGATCCCCGTTTCGACCGTAGCGCTCCAATAAAAGTCTGTTTCCTCCGTTTTGCGGTACGCCACACCCCTCCTGATGAATAAGACCCCCGTTTCGACCGTAGGAGGTCCGTTTCCTCCGTTTTGCGATACGCCAGACCCCTCCCGATCAACAGGACCCCGTTCCGAACGTAGGAGGTCTGTTTCCTCCGTTGTGCGGTACGCCAGGCCTCGTTTCCATCGCCTGTTCCGTCCAAGCCCTCCCGATGAACATGACCACACATTCCGTTCCGACCCAGCCGGTTGGCTCCCACGCGTTCCGTTGCCTCCCGATGAACACAATGCATTCCGTTGCCTCCCCATGAACACGACGCATTCCGTTGCCTCCCCATGAACACGGCGCATTCCGTTGCCTCCCCATGAACACGAAGCATTCCGTTGCCTTCCCATGAACACGACGACGATGTTGTTTCTCCATTTCGCCCCAGCCATGTACACGAGCCCTGTCCATACGTATGCGTGAGTAGGCGTTCGAGACCCCGCCCGTATGTACACATACATGGCCGTATTTTCTTTCTTGCACCCTGGCCGCTGTACGTACGTGTACGTGCTATGTGCGCGCCTCTACTACGATACATGCGTGCCTCTACTACGACACGTGCACGCCTCTATATCGACCAGTATGTACGTACACGTTCGTGACTAGAATGACAACGCTACATACGCTTCGACCAGGTGGGTCCCGACTATCAGGCACTTCCTTGCCTGCGAAGATGTAGCTGGTGGGTCCCAGCAGTTAGGGGGCGAATCGTTTTTTTCCCGGACGCACTTCCTTGCGTGCGAAGATGTAGCTAGTGGGTCCCAGTAGTCAGGGGGAAACGTTTTTTCGCAAAATACAGTGGCCCGTCCGGTGGGTCCCAGCTATCAGGTGGAGGAATCATTATTTTCCGCGTAATAAGGAGGCACTTCCTTGCTGCGGCCGTGGACCCAGCTGTCAGCATCTCCACGTACAGTCCACGTTCGATGGAAGTCGTTCCTTGACCACGTTGACCATGTCGCGCCGAGAGCACCAGGGCGGTGGACGACGGCGAGGCCTAGGAAGGGGATGACACGAAGGCAGGGAAGACTCGGCAGTTGTTTCCCACGCGGAGGGGAGTACGATTGTACGAGGGTTTACTGGTTCGTCTACCATCGCCGGAGAATAACAGCAGGTGTGGGTGAGTAGATGGATGGCTAGGCCAGCGATAGGAGTACGGTCGGGCGGTGAGGCCTGCACAACAGCACAGCCGACCGCGAGGAGGAGGGAGCAGGCAGTCCCGTTGGCGCTTGTTTGAGCGGCTGGAGCAGGAAGAGCAGAGATTGAAGAAGCACGATGGCCGTTGGATGGACATCCAACAGTCAGTGCTTGTGCGTCAACCTTTTTTTAGGAAAGCCTCAAATCTGTGGAAAACAGCATACAGCCCATCTGCCATTATTTCTAATAATTTACAGCCCATTTGCTAATTCTTAAGGTTTTTTTGGAGCCCATATTCTTTTTGTTAGCATTACAACCCATATTGTGGCAACGGTTAAAAAATTATACGAAATTTTGAATATTTCGGTGCGGTCCGAACTGTTTTTAATCCCAAAATTTCGACTCACATTCAAACTGATTTTAAAAATAAATGTATATCAATATAAAATCCAAAAAATTCTCCACACATAAAAATTAATGTAATTTAAAATCTTGAAATAAAAAAAAGATATTTGAAACTAATTGCCGGTTTGATGTGTTTTAAAAATGTACAACCCATTTCTCATTACTGATGGGCCATTTTCTCGGCCAGCCAAATGAAAGCTCTCCTCGTCTTGAAAGATTTGCAACCCAACAGGTCTGACAAAGCGACTTACTTGGCAAATCACAAAAAACTGGGCTGTGGCCGTGTACCCAGCTGTCAGCCTCTCCACGTACAGTACTCTTCCGATGGAAGTCGTTCCTTGACCATGTTGACCACGCCGCGCGGAGAGCACCACGACGGTGGACGACGGCGAGGCCTAGGAAGGGGACGACACGACAGTGGAAGCCCGTGCAGAGAGGACTACGAGGGTTCACTGGTTCGGCTGCGGTGTGAGGCTGCCGTCGCCGCAGGGCCTGGCCAGCGGTGGGAATAGTAGGGAGCAGTGAGGCCTCTGCGGCAGCACAGCCGGCCACGGGAGGCAGGAGTATGCGACACGACCGGCGCTGCTTTGGGCGGCTGGAGCAAGAAGACCAGAGGTTGAACAAGAACTACGGCCGTTGGATGGACATCGTACGGTCACTGGAGCTAGAATCGTTCATATTGACTAAGTTGACAAATCTCTTTGTCCCCGTCAACTTAGTAGGCCCACAAGTCAGCCTCCCAGCAAGGTGGGTCCCAGCTAGCCGGGGGAGTATTCATTTTTTGAGCGTAATAAGGAGGCACTTCCGGTGGGTCCGAGCTGACAGCGGGGGAGGGGGGGACGTTTTTTTGCGAAATATGGTGGCCCGTCCGGTGGGTCCCAGCAGTCAGAGGGAAACGATTTTTTTCACAAAATACTGGTGGCCTATCCGGTGGGTCCCCGCTGTCAGGTGGAGGAATAATTATTTTGCACGTAATAAGGAGGCACTTCCTTGCTGCGGCCGTGGACCCAGCTGTCAGCCTCTCCACGTACAGTCCACATCCGATGGAAGTCGTTCCTTGACCACGTTGAGCACGCCGCGCCGAGAGCACCAGGGCGGTGGACGACGACGAGGCCTAGGAAGGGGACGACGCAGAGCCGGGGAAGACGCGGCAGTGGATGCCCACGCGTAGAGGAGTACGAGGGTTCACTGGTTCGCTGCGGTGTGAGGCTGTCGTCGCCGCAGAATAACAGGGGGTGTGGGTGAGTAGAGGGATGGCCTGGCCAGCGGTGGGAGTAGTAGGGGGCGGTGAGGCCTCCGCCGCATCGCAGCCGGCCACAGGAGACAGGAGCACGAGGCACGACCGGCGCTGCTTTCGGCGGCTGGAGCAAGAAGACCAGAGGTTGAAGAAGCACTACGGCTGTTGGATGGACATCGTACGGTCACTGGAGCTAGAATCGTGCATATTGACTAAGTTGACAAAGCCGTCCATCCCCATCAACTTAGTAGGCCCATAAGTCAGCCTGCCACTAAGGTGGGTCCCAGCTAGCAGGGGGGTATTCATTTTTTGTGCGTAATAAGGAGGCATTTCCGGTGGGTCCGAGCTGACAGCAGGGGGAATGTTTATTTCGCGAAATATGGTGGCCCGTCGGGTGGGTCCCAACAGTTAGGGGCAAACGTTTATTTCACGATATACTAGTGGGCGTCCGGTGGGTCCCTGCTGTGAGGTGGAGGAATAATTATTTTCCGTGTAATAAGGAGGCACTTCCTTGCGGCTGCCGTGGACCCAGCTGTCAGCCTCTCCACGTACAGTATTCTTCCGATGGAATTCGGTCATTAACCGCATTGACCACGCTGCGCCGACAGCACCACGGCGGTGGACGACGGCGAGGCCTAGGAAGGGGATGACGCAGAGCCAGGGAAGACGCGGCAGTGGATGCCCACGCGGAGAGGAGTACGAGGGTTCACTGGTTCGGCTACGCTGCCGTCACCGCAGAATAACAGGGGGTGTGGGTGAGTGGAGTGGAGGGATGGCCTGGCCAGCGGTGGGAGTAGTATGGGGGCGGTGAGGCCTCCGTGGCAGCATAGCCGACCATGAGAGGCAGGAGCAGGCGGCACGACCGGCTCTGCTTTGGGCGGCTGGAGCAAGAAGACCAGAGGTTGAAGAAGCACTACAGCCGTTGGATGGACATCGTATGGTCAGTGAGCTAGAATCGTGCATATTGACTAAGTTGACAAAGCCCTTCGTCCCCGTCAACTTAGTAGGCCCACTATACTGGGTCCCAGCTAGTAGGGGGAGTATTCATTTTTTTGTGCGTAATAAGGAGGCACTTCCTTGGGTGCGAAGATATAGCTGGTGGGTCCGAGCTGTCAGCGGCAGTAACATTTTTTCGCGAAATACAGAGGCCGTTTCGGTGGGTCCTAGATGTCAGGTGGAGGAAATCATTATTTTGCGCGTAATAAGGAGGCATTTCCTTGCGTGAGGCCGCGGACCCAGTTGTCAGCCTCTCCACGTACAGTCCACTTCAGATGCATGTCGGTCATTGACCACGCTGACCACGCCATGCCAAGAGCACCAGGGCGATAGACGACGATGAGGCCTAGGAAGGGAATGACACGGAGGCAGGGAAGACTCGGCCATTGTTTTTGTTTCCCACGCGGAGGGGAGTACGACTGTACGAGGGTTTACTGGTTCGTCTGCCGTCGCCGGAGAATAACAGCAGGTGTGGGTGAGTAGAGGGATGGCTAGGCCAGCAATGGGAGTACGGTGGGGCGGTGAGGCCTGCGCGGCAGCACAGCCGGCCACGGGGAGGAGGGAGCAGGCAGTCCCGCCGGCGCTTGTTTGAGCGGCTGGAGCAGGAAGAGCAGAGATTGAAGAAGCACGACGGCCGTTGGATGGACATCCAACAGTATACAGGCCATCTGTGGAAAACAGCATACAACCCATCTGCCATTATTTCAAATAATTTACAGCCCATTTGCTAATTCTTACGGGTTTTTTTGGAGCCCATATTCTTTATATTAGCATTACAACCCATATTGTGGCCACGGTTAAAAAATTATACGAAATTTTGCATATGTCGGTGCGGTCTGAACTGTTTTTAATCCCGAAATTTCGAGTCACATTTAGACTGATTTTTAAAATAAATGTATATCAATATAAAATCCAATAAATTGTCCATGCATAAAAATTAATGCAATTTAAAATCTCAAAATAAAAAAAGATATTTGAAAATAACTGCCGATTTGATGTGTTTTAAAAATGTACAACCCATTTCTCATTACTAATAAGCCATTTACTCGGCCAGCCGAATGAAGCTCTTCTCGTCTTGAAATATTTGCAGCCCAGCGGGCCTGATAAAGCGACTTACTTGACAAATCACAAAAGAACTGGGCTAGCCATTTTCAGAAAGAAAAAAAACTACTGGGCTGGTCTGTGGTAAACATAAAAGAAAAGGCTGTCTAGACAGGCCAGAGTGTCCCGCACAGCCCAGTTGACACCCTGCTTCCGTCTCAAAAACAAATTAGATAAATGCCACTCCAATTATGGCGATTCATAAAAATGCCACTGCAATTTCCAAATTTTGAAAAATGCCACTGCAATTTTTGCAAACTTTGAAAAACGCCACTGCAGTTTGCAAACTTTGAAAAATGCCACTCCAGACTTCAAAAAATGCCACTAGAAATGGCATGAAATGGCATTTTTCAAAGTTTGGAAATTGCAATGGCATTTCTCGGATACACCAGATTTGGAGTGGCATTTATCAAATTAACCCAAAACAAAAATAACTGGGCGAGCTGCTGGGTCCCTGGTGTGAGCTGCTCGTTGTGCAATTCTCTCGTTTATTGACTACGTTGACAATGGCATGGGACCCAGATGTCAGAAATCCACTAGGAGGAGCCATTTTTTTATTGGCTTGAAATAAGGAGGCACTTGCTTGTGTACTGCCATGACCTTGGCGGGTCCCTGCTGTCATCCTCTCCACGTACAGTACCAGTTAGTCGTGCTTCAAAACTAATCGGCACGCCATTAAAAAAATAAAGGTCGATAACTAATGCGGCACCTCGGGCCAACGCGACCAGATCGCATTTTGCACGAGAAATTACACACCATGTTTCATTGACATGTGGTCCCGTTCCAACATATCAGTGAGACGACGGTGAGTAGTAGGAGTATTTTCGAACGGACGTGTAGGCCGGGGCGCCTCTTCATGAACCGTGGCAAACTCGCAACCGTCCACCGACTCTTCGCCTTTCCCTCTCGATTTGGAACTGCTGTCGCACGCTCTTCCTCTCCTTCCACCATTTTCCTTCAGCCCTTCACCCTTTCTTCTCCCATTGTTCGATCATCTTCTCCATGGAGGGAACAGGCCGGAAACGACCCCGTTATTCTTGCCCCGATCCGAAAAATGACGTGGTGGAGGAACTCATTGATCGGTGCGACGTCGTCACCTCGGCTAGCATGGCAGGTTCGTTCAAGCCCATTCTCAACTCAACTAATAACATCATTACAAAGAACCCAAGAGTCAAGGAGCAGTTTGATCTCCCCTATCTTCTTCGCCGTGACCCTGATGACTGGCGCCGGCACGATGGAGGCCTCGCCCTGTGCCAGTTGATGCCGCTTGATAATGATACGTATGATGTTAAGATGCCATCGCTTGAGGGCAAGGCTTGGGCGGGCGCACATGGAGATTGGGTTGTTTACATTGGGTCCAACTGCGAGTGGGAACTTGTGAATGTGTACACTCGTCACCGGGTTCCACTTCCAAAAATCTCAGCACACTGCCCAGAGGTTGAGCACACCAGTAATGTACGCACATTCAAATACGATCATGGTGACTGTCTTCTATGGAAAATAGCAATTTGTCGAGTTCCCAACCGCTCTTGGAATTACAACAACTATCAAGTTGTTGCTATGTTTGACAAGCTTGTTGCCGTCCTTCGTGGTTCGACTCGATGGATATTGCTCAAAAATCAGTTTCTGTACACGGATGAGTACTGTGATGCAATTCAATACGAGGGCCTTGTGTTTGCTGCCACCACTCGTGGCACTGTTTTTGCATGGCATCCTAGTAGTTTCGGTACGTTTGTCTTCCATCGTAATTATAATTGTTTCATCCACATGCATGCGGGTTAGCAAGTTTCCCTTTACTAATTAACCTTCTTCTTGTGTTTCCAAGGTCCTGTGAACATCCCACCACCTATACTTGAAAATTTTTATAACGAAGGGGGAGATGCCGATGGTGATGATCATGAGCATGAGGATGAGCAGTGCCCATATACTCTGTAGCGCCTGGCAACTAATTCCGATGGATCACCTCTTCTTGTGTGTATACAGCCCACTGATGATGTTACTGCTAAGGAAGCAGATGTCTCCCATGGTCGCACTCTCCAGACCTATTCCAACACTCGTTGCATGGTATTCGGGATGGATACTGGTGTGCTAGCGCCAACTCCTTCTCCCTGGCACAAAATTGATAGTCTTGGAGAAAACTCGCTCTTCCTTGGACAAAACTATCCGATGATGGTGAAAGGCGATCCAACTGCTGTTGACACATTTATGAGAAGCAACTGTGTCTATACCTCGGATATTTGGGTGGTTCCCTACCCTGGTACTGATATAGTAGGCCGCTTTAGCCTGGATGATCGGTCCTGCGTTGGTCTCCAGATCGACAACGGATGGCCCGTCCCAGAGAATCACTTATGGCTCAAAGCAAGCATTTCCAACGTCATGGAATGGTTGAGTTGAAGTTCATTTCATGGCTTGTTATTTGTTGTGTGGTGAAAACTTTAGTATTTATAATGTATCCTCGTTGTTGATGTGGGTTGATGACCTGTTGTATGTAATAAAATGATATGCGTGTGATAAACTTACTAAATTTATGAATGGCTTTCGAGTCGCTTCTCTGAGTGAGTGGTGCGACGAGGCAAAAAAATATTTTCCGAATACATAATTGTACGTGCATTGCAACAGGTTATTGGATGAGGCCAATCAACAATAGTAGTACACTATTTGTACTAGCTTCACATGCTTCGCGCGTCGGGCGGGTGTTTTTACTGTAGCCATATGTTAATGTGTTCGCTGTACGTAACCAGCACCTCGAATCCTAGATACTAGTACTATATAGTAGGAGTAAGTAGTAGGAGTAGTAGGGTGGCATGGGCCAGAACAAGCATTCACGTCCAGGAGTACGGCACATGCCACCACCATGACATCCATCTGACACCATATTATTTCATGGAGTCCGTGCTAGAGCAATATCTTCAACCTCGTCATTTCTCTAACTTCAGCCATCGTGCGGCGGGCGAGGTGGGGGTTTGCCAATAGTCGGTTTCCTTAACTGTTGTCCCACTTGTAAGGCCAACTCCAACGCACGACCCCAATCGCAACTCCGTTTTGCATGAACTCCAACGATAATTTTGACTAGAAAAGCAAGACCAAAGAAAACAAGAACCACAAGAATACATTTTACTACTCCTGTAAGTTGGATTAGTGCCTTCTCTATGCATTCATTGTTGATCTGCGGAGGCTCGATCTTGCGTGCTTCTTTCTTCTTCGAGTGTAAAGAAGTAGACGTTGCTTCCTCGCATCTAGTCTCATGTCTAGCCTCTATTCTAGTAGGAGTATCAACAAGTGCACTAATCTCATCCGAGAGTAGAATCGAAGATTTGGTCGGGTTCTTCCTCCTTTTGCCGACACGTGGGACATCCAACATCCAGGTCATGTCATGAAAGAAAATAGAGTGGTAGTTGAAGCCACGAGATGTGCATCTTGGGTTAAACTGTAAATAGAATCTTACTACTCTTGAGTAACTCCAAAAGCGGCCACCGAAGATCTTTATTGGATTTGTTTTTCATCACCAGCACGTCGAGGTGAAAGATGTGCAGGTTTAGTGGGTCCTCTTGCGTTTTCACTGACATGTGGGGCCGCATGTGAGCAAACAGACGACGGGCTCCGCGCGTCCGCTGGCCGGCTGAGAAGAGATATAGAGGAGGGCTGAGCACAGACTGCAGGAAATTTGTTCTACATACCTCGATATAGGCTCGATATAGTGGGGTGGCATGGGCCATAACTAGCATTCACGTCTAGCAGTACGGCACACGCCACCCACACGAGTCCCATCCGACACCAATTTTCTTGGAGTCCATGCTACAACCATCTCTTCTCCCAACCATCACCCGGTGGGCGGGGTGGGGGTTTGCCGATAGTCAGTTTGCTCAACTGCGGTCCCACTTGTAAGTGAAAATGCAACACCGCACGCATTCCCGCTTGAGCGACGTGCCGGACCAACCATGTGGGGGTGCGACACGAACACGCCAGGCTTTTCCTTCTGAACTCATAACTTGTAAAATTTGGTTCTACTCCATGGCGCGACCAATAGATAGAAAATAACGATTTTGCCTAGAGTAATGAGATGTTTGGTTCTGGCGCTGTTCATGCATGGAGTACGTATGAAAATTATGAAGTTGATGCGGAAGTTAAGATAATTACTGTAGTATCATATACTACTAGATGGATTTGACGGAAAGATAAAAATACATATGGATCCATCAACGGTCAATGACATCCTCTCGCCCTAGTGCGCCGGGTCACCAACCGACGTGTGAGGAGCAACGATGTTGGCTGCGAGCTCAACGTGCTTCTGAACAGTGCCGTCCAAGGTTGCCCTGCGCTCCAAGAAGGCCAGCGTCCTATCGTCCTCCTCTTGCATGTAGTAGTCCTTGTGGACGATTTGCGCGTAGACGTGGGTGATTATGTCGATGGTGTCTTGCTGTGCCAGGCACTGCGCGACGAGCGTGACCTCGAGGTGGACATTCTCCGGCGCGACGGCGGGCAGTCGCAGGGCCACCAGTGCGTCGAAGAGGTTGTTACCATAGTGGCCATTGAGGGTGGCGGGCATCATAGAGCCTGGGCGCGTCGGCTGGAGGCTTATGTCAAAGTCGTCCGCAAGCTTCTTGACGATGGTGAACTTGTCGAGGAAACCGACGAGGACCTCGTCGAACAAGGAGATGAAGCTGTCGTCCAAGCGACCCCTCGCCCTGGCGGCCTCAAGCAATACTACCTAGAGACGTTCCTCGGTGCCGAGCCACAGGCCGGCGTCGTGGACCATCTGGCATAGCCGGCTGATGCTCGCGCTCATCGCCTCCATGGGTCTAGCGTAGCTTCTAGTCAACTGATCTTGCGATTCGAGTGATCACTCAGCCCTAGGTTAGTGTGCGTAGGTGCGTAGGATTTTGTACTACTCCTCGGCCCTCTACTGCACCTGCCTTTGGTTGTATGATAGGTGGGCCAGCCACCCCCTGGGGCCACGTGTCATTCACCCAAAGGCAGTTCCTCACAGTGAATATCCGTTGGTTAAATTATTACGTGCTGCTCCTCACAGTGAAGTGACAAGACCCTGCGCCGGAGATGACACCTGAGTATAGGTGCCATGTTCGGCATACCATAGTCAGCCTCACCGTCTGCAGTCACTATCATCATGGCTGTAGAGCTAGCCTGCTTACAACTAGCCCTGTTCGACATAATTTCACGTGCATAGATGCCCGTGCATTGCACGGAACACCAAGATTGGGGGTGGACGGCTCCGGCAGCGGCCATCGCGCCAGATTTTTCCACGGGCTTCTACTCCTAGATGCGGTGGGGAGGAGATGAGGCTGATTCTGAGAGACAAGGAGTTGTTTGTAAATAGGGAACAAGTGCGGGCATCTTTTTGTAAAAATGGAGAAGCTTGGTTTGTATGCGTCAGATCTAGATCCGACGGCTATTGGTGAAAGATGGTGATGTAGGGTGGAACCCTAGATGGCCGATCTTTCACGAAAGGAGCGGATCCCTACGAGGAACACGAAGAACACGAGGGGGAAAACGAGGGGAAACACAAGAGAAACACTCAACCAACAAGAAATAGATCACACATGTGCTAGATCCCCGAAACACAAACAGATACACGATGATCCAAGGTCAACAAAGAACGATACAAGTAACCGGTTCTTCTCCTAGAAGGAGGTCTTGATGGGGCCGCCCAAGAGGGGGTCTTGAATCCAAGTTGATCTTCTCTGAAGAGGGGCCGCAGTCTCTCTCGAGGAGAAGATCGGTATGGATGAGCGAAGCTCTATCTCGAAGTATGAGCTAAACCAACGCTAACCCTAGCTAGGATGAATGGGGGGTCTATTTATAGTCTAAGTGCAAAAAGGGGCGAAGTGAAGGGGTACATGGGCCTCGGTCCCGAATCTGGACGCAGCCAGGTACCGGACGTCCGCCGGGGACCGGTCGTCCGTGTCTCAGGAGCTGCCGGACGTCCGGTGTCCTCCGGTCGTCCGTTGGTTCTACTCTGTGATGGGGGTGCCGGACGTCCGGAGGCTCCGGACTTCCGCTGATGTTGGCTCGGGTGCTGGGGCGCCGGTCGTCCGGTCCGGACCGGACGTCCACTCGTTCGCTTCGGGTGCAGGGGCACCGGTCGTCCGGTCTGGGCCGGATGTCCGCTGGCTGGAGCTCGGCTGACGCTTCAGGCGCCGGACGTCCGGTCCTGGCCGGTCGTCCGGTGGATGGGAAATTTCCTGTAGCTCTTCTTCTTCTCCGTCTTCTCGTCCATCTTCCTCTTCTTCTTGTCCTTGCTCCTTAGATTCTCCATTGTACCTGAGTATGCATAATGTATCCATATGAGGTAGTAGCCATGCTTCATGTGCATCGGAGTGGGATTGTGAGAGGAAGATGTCACCTCGGTTTCAAGGGCTCTTGCACGTGATCGAGTCATGGGCCTGGTAGGCACTTGGTGAGACGATGGTAGGTCCATGGGGATGACCTTGGGATGCTCCGCATCATCTCCCCTCCCTTGGGGAAGATCCGTCCTCGGATCAAAATCTTCATCACCATGGAAAGGAGAGAGATCTTTGACATTGAAGATGTCGCTCACGTTTTACTTGTCGCGTGGAAGGTCGATCTTGTAAGCATTGTCGTTGTAGCATGCAAGCACCTTGAAGGGTCCATCCGCTCGTGGACGAATCTTGGATTTGTGTTCTTGTGGGAAGCGGTCCTTGCGAAGGTGTAGCCACACTTGATCACCAATGTTGAAGACCATAGGTTGCTTGTTCAAGTTGAGCTTGGTCGCAAGGCGTTGAACTTGGCGCTCGATGGTGTTTCTTGTATCTTCATGCATCTTCTTGAGATGTGTCACACGTGCACTTGCGTCCAAATTGATGTGCTCTTGGAGTGGTAGAGGAAGAATATCCAATGGTGACAAAGGGTTGAATCCGTAGACGACCTCGAAAGGGGACTTGCCGGTTGTTGAGTGTCTTTCTTGGTTGTATGCGAACTCGGCGATGGGTAGACACTCCTCCCACTCCTTGATGTTCTTCTTGATGAGTACTCGAAGTAGAGCGGAGAGTGTGCGGTTTGTCACCTCCGTTTGGCCGTCGGTTTGAGGATGGTATGCCATGGAGAAGAGTAGCTTGATTCCGAGCTTGGCGCATAGAGTCTTCCAAAAGTAGCTAAGGAACTTGACGTCGCGGTCCGAGACGATAGTCTTTGGCACTCCATGAAGGCGCAAGATTTCCCTACAAAACAAATTTGCAATATGTGAAGCATCGTCTATCTTGTTGCAAGGAATGAAATGAGCCATTTTGGAGAAACGGTCCACGACAACAAAAATGGAATCCTTGCCATTTCGAGTTCTAGGCAAACCAAGCACAAAGTCCATGCTAATATCTTCCCATGGTTGGTATGGAATCGGTAGAGGCATATAGAGGCCATGAGATTGAGCTTTGGACTTAGCTTTGCAGCATGTCGAACATCGGTTGGTGAAGCGATTGACGTCCCGAAACATCTTTGGCCAAAAGTAGCTCTTCGAGAGCGTGGCGAACGTCTTATCGCGTCCAAAGTGTCCCATTAATCCTACTCCATGCGATTCCTGCAAAAGCAATAAACAAAGGGACGACTTGGGGATGCAAAGTTTGTTAGCTCTCATAAGGTAGCCGTCTTTGATGTAATAGCGCTCCCATGATGTATTCGACAAACACTTGGCATAAGGGGTGGCAAAAGTGTCATCATGCGCATACAAATCTTTGATATGCTCGAAGCCAATGACATCTAACTCGAGTTGCGTGACTAGCATGCATATGTGGGAAAGAGCATCCGCGACGATGTTTTCTTTACCCTTGATGTACTTGATGACATAGGGAAAATACTCAATGAATTCACTCCATTTAGCATGACGCTTATTCAACTTAGTTTGACCCTTGAGATACTTGAGGGTCTCATGATCGGTATAAATGATAAACTCGTGGGGACGAAGGTAATGTTCCCATTCATGTAAAACACGGACTAAAGCATATAGCTCTTTGTCATAGATGGGATAGTTGAGTTGCGCTCCGGAAAGTTTCTCACTAAAGTAAGTTATGGGGCGCTTCTCTTGCGTTAACACGCCTCCTATGCCATTACCGCTAGCATCGCAATGAATCTCAAAAGGCTTGTCGAAGTTGGGTAAAGCAAGCACGGGAGCATGAGTAAGCAAATTCTTAAGCTCATTTAAAGCAATATCTTGATATGGTCCCCAAACAAAAGGCGTGTACTTCTTGCTCAAAGCATGCAAAGGTGAAGCAATGGTGCTAAAATCCTTCACAAATTGACGGTAGAAACCGGCTAAACCAAGAAAAATACCCACTTGTTGCAAATTGGTTGGGGCCAAGTTTTAATAGCATTGATCTTAGATTCATCAACATGAACACCCTTAGAAGAGACCACAAAACCCAAGAAAACGAGCTTATCAACACCAAATAGGCATTTCTCCATATTAGCATAGAGACGCTCTTTTCTAAGAGTTTGCAAAACGGTGTGGACATGGGTGACATGTTCTTGGATAGATTTGCTAAACACAAGAATGTCATCGAAGTAAACCACAACAAATATACCAATGTAAGGGCGAAAGACATGATTCATAAGGCGCATAAAAGTGCCCGGTGCTTCCGAGAGACCCATAGGCATGACTAACCACTCATACAAACCAAACTTGGTTTTGAAGGCGGTTTTCCATTCATCACCCTCTTGTATGCAGATTTGATAGTAACCACTCTTAAGATCAATTTTGGAAAATATAGTGACACTGCTAAGTTCATCAAGCATATCATCAAGGCGTGGAATGGGGTACCTATATCTAACGGTGATAGCATTGATAGGTCTACAATCGGAGCACATGCGAAAGCTACCGTCACGTTTTGGCACAAGAATGACCGGTACGACACAAGGACTCAAACTTTCACGCACATGACCATGGTCTATGAGATGCTTTACTTGCCTTTGTATTTCTTTGGTTTCTTCGGGGTTGACGCGGTATGGAGCTTTGTTGGGAAGCGGCGCTCTGGGGATGAGATCAATTCGGTGCTCAATGCCTCGTAGTGGAGGTAGACCCGGAGGTAGCTCATCGGGGAAAACATCTTGGAATTCCTGCAAGAGAGAAGATAACACCAAAGGTAGATCGTGAGAGTTGTTAGTTGTTGTGGCCTTGTCCTTGCACAATAGGACGTAGTGTAGGACACTTGATGGGTTCTCACACACTTCTCTCACCGCACATTTGGTGGCAAAGAGAACTAAGTTTTTCTTGTCGCTCATCGTGGAGTCACTCAATTTGGGCTTGTGGCGCTCACTTTCTTTTTGGTGGATCACTCTCTCACCATTCCCTCCATGATGGGTGGCTTGCTTGTCGGCGATCACTTGGCTTGGAGACATAGGACGTAGCACGAACTCTTTCCCTTTCATCTTGAAGCTATAGTGATTTGTACGCCCATTGTGAATGACACCTCGGTCAAATTGCCATGGCCGTCCAAGGAGGAGGTGGCAAACGGTCATCGGAAGGACATCACATTCCAATGTGTCTTCATAGGCGCCGATCTTGAAAGAGACTTGTACTCTATGCTCAACTTGTATGGTGCCGGTGTCGCTTAGCCATTGAACCTTGTAGGGGTGAGGGTGCTTCATCTTGACCAATTGGAGCTTGGAGCATAGTTCTTCATTTGCTAAGTTGTGGCAACTCCCTCCATCGATGATGACCTTGACAGATCGTCCATTGATGTCGGCCTTGGTGTGGAATATGGTGCATCTTTGGTCTTCTTCTTGTTGATGTTGGAGAGTCAAGAATTTTGAGAAAACAAGTGCGGGACTTGAGTCTTCATCACAAAAGACTTGTTCTTCTTCATTGTTCACTTGGCGGTGCATGGCCACTTGCTCAAGGGCTTCCATTTCGCCTTCGCTCATGGAATCATAAGTGCCATCGTTGTTGAAGATCATTGTGTGTTTGTTGGTGCACTCGAAGGACTTGTGGCCTCGGCCGCCGCATGTGAAGCATTTGATGGAACTTGTTTTGATGGTCTCATCGGGTGGGGTAGATGATGATGGAACTTTCGTGAAGTTGCTTGTAGTAGAAGGATGACTTGAGCTTGTCGAAGCTTTCTTGTAACTTGACTTGTCGCCGTTGTTTGTAGAAGGCTTGGTTGAGGTAGAAGGTGTTGGAGTCGTCGAAGCTTGATTGTTGGAGAGGCCATAGGACTTGGATGAGAACTTGGCATACTTGAAGTCGTCTTGTACTTGCCGTTCCGCTTTGGTAGCTTGATGCACTAGTCCGATGAGGTTCGAGTATGGTTGGAAGTCAGCGATCTTCTTGATAGGATGATTGAGTCCATTCAAGAACCTTGCCATAGTTTGCTCATCATCTTCTTTGACATTGGCTCGTATCATGGCAATCTCCATTTCCTTGTAGTACTCTTCAACGCTCTTGATTCCTTGCTTGAGTTGTTGGAGTTTCTTGAAGAGGTCGCGGTTGTAGTAGGTAGGCACGAAGCGTGCTCTCATGACATCCTTCATTTGTGCCCAAGTAGTGATGGGTGGATCACCTCTTGCCTCGCGGCGCTCAATGACTTGTTCCCACCAAATGAGGACATAATCTTGGAACTCAAGGGATGCCATCACGATCTTCTTCTCTTCTTCATAATTGTGCAAACGGAAGATCTTGTCAACTTTCAATGCCCATGAAAGGTATTCTTCGGGATTGTTGCTTCCATTGAACTTGGGCATGGTGAACTTGAGCTTGCCGTAGCATTGCTCTTCATTGTGTTGGGGTCGGGGATGATGACGCCCATGTTGTAGATGATTGTCCAACTCGTGGTACTCTTAACGCGGAGGGTTGTCAACCTCGTGTTGCTCTTGCCGCGGAGGATTCCCATTGTTTTCATGCTCTTGGTGAACTTGATGGGGAGCTTGTCTATCTTGACGAGGCGCTTGTCTATCTTGACGAGGATCTTGTTGACGCACAAGTCTTTGGTACATTCTTTCTTGAGCTTCATCGTGAAGTGCTTCTCGATGTAGTCGAGCTTGTCGGCCTCGGTCGACTACGGCACGACTTGATTCATGAAGGGCCCGTTGCGCTTCAAGTGCTTGAGCTTCATGTAGTTGTTGTTCTTGGCGTTCCGCCTCGGCGTCTTGTGCATCTTGATGTTGTCATGCTCGCTCCTCTTGTTCGTGTTGACGTTGGCAATGCCGTTCTTGAGCTAGCACAAAGGCTTCTTCGGCTTGACGTCGTCGATGTTCTTGCAAGTCGGTGTCTCGAAGTGGATTGAGGTTTGCTTGACGCTTGTTGCGCGCGGCTTGTCGAAGAGTGTTCGATGACGGTGTACTTGAACTGGAGATGGTGTCGTTGGAGTGTCGACTTGAACGGCTCCTTCTTGAAGTGGAAGAAGAGCGGTTGAGCAACAAAGCGCGAATCTCGTCCATCCTTGCGTCATTCTCTTGCTTGTGATCGTTGAGCTTGTTGTCAAAGTAGTCCCTTGTACGTTGCTCGGAAAGTCGCAAGTCGGCGGCAAGGTTGTCGATGCGTTCACTCATAGCTTGTTGCTCTTGATGCAAAGCACGTTGTGCACCAAAGAGGTGACTCTTGGTGACGAAGGAGTTCATGTCATCGTCTTGCTCCATGAAGAGTGGGTTGGTAGAAGTACTTGGCCTATCCATCATTCCAAGACAAGTGTGAGTGGAAGAAAGGGAAGAACCAATATCAAATGTACCTTGACCGATGTTGACAATGGATCAAAGATGACTCCAATGTGTAACAAGGAAATAGCACAATTGGTACCAATTCTTGTCGGTTCTCACACCTACACAAGTAAAAGCTTTTGGTGGAGCTTGGTTAGGATGGTGGCACAATTTTTAATGTGGATGTAAGCAAGATTCAAGAATGTTGGAAAAGATTCGCAAGATGCAATGTAACAAGTAGACCAAGCATATACGGTACACGGAAACACACACGCAAAAAGATAAGTGGGGTTGAGCAACCAAGGGTGAGCCAAAATGTGGAATCCACAAAAATGCTCTTGTTGCACAACACTAGAGAGACGCTAGCACGATTGCACGATAGGCGGATACAAGAACTTGTGCACAACCTACTTAGCAAAAATGCAACGGCTTCTATCCCAAATATGTTTTATTCAAGGTGTTGCTATGATATGTTCGAAGATGATCGAGTATGACAATCTTAATGTTGTATGATGCTATGGTTCTTGCTTAAAAGCTCTTTGCTTGTCTTTCCTCTTTGCTTAAAAGCTTGGTTGGCTCTTTGATGTTTGAGCTCTTTTCTTATGAGACGCTTGACGAACCAAGATAGCAAGTGAGTATGCGATGACAACCTTGTGACACAAGAGATGATAACAATATAATCAACAATGATGCATGTATGTATGCTATGGGGAAGTATGATCACTAAAGTGCACAAGTCTCGTTGCCAGCAATACTCAATGGCTAGTCTCGATGGGTAAGCAACGCAAAGGAGTCAGGCGATGATGGCTAACAATGTGATGGCAAGAATGATATGTCCACTACCAAGATGAGGTTACCGGTCTTGCTTCCGGTATGGTGTCAAAATGGTGGCACGAATACCAAGTAGTTGTCGAGGTGGTCGTTGTTGATGACCGGTGTTGATGACGCGTCCGTGGCGAAAAATGAGCGGCGGTGGTGTCGATGTCGAACCATACCTAGATAGCCGAAACACAAAAGGATACGGTACCGCAACTCAAATTCTTAAAACCAAAGGCGACCAAAATCATCGGAGTAGGTGGCTATTAGGTGGTGGTGTTGGTAGGGATATTGGGACGGTTTTGCGGAAGTTGGAGGTCGCGTAGCGGATGATGTTGTGGAAGTAGCGGTTGTCCGGGCGCGAACGGATGTCCTGTCGCCGGTCGTCCGGTAACATCGGACTTCCGGTGCTTCCTGGGTGGCCGGACGTCCGGTGATGTAACGGTCATCCGGTGGTCGGGGTGAATGCGAGATTGTAGATCCGGGAGGTGATTTTGGGGGGAATATGGGGGATTTGGGAGGGATTTCGAGGTGGAGATGGTGGGGGAAGGCTAGATCTACTTGCAACGCAACAAATTCACGGATCAAAACCAACAAAACATCATCAAAACTCACAAAACACAAGAAAATTTTTGGGGCTATTTTTGTGGGGATTTTCGGATTAGGACGAAAAACAACAAAATCAAGCTAGAAAAACGAAGAGGGGGCTCCGAAATCGTGATCAACCTTGCTCATGATACCAAGATGATGTAGGGTGGAACCCTAGATGGCCGATCTTTCACGAAAGGAGCGGATCCCTACGAGGAACACGAAGAACACGAGGGGAAAAACGAGGGGAAACACAAGAGAAACATTCAACCAACAAGAAATAGATCACACATGTGCTAGATCCCTGAAACACAAACAGATACACGATGATCCAAGGTCAACAAAGGACGATACAAGTAACCGGTTCTTCTCCTAGAAGGAGGTCTTGATGGGGCCGCCCAAGAGGGGGTCTTGAATCCAAGTTGATCTTCTCCGAAGAGGGGCCGCAGTCTCTCTCGAGGAGGAGATCGGTATGGATGAGCGAAGCTCTATCTCGAAGTATGAGCTAAACCAACGCTAACCCTAGCTAGGATGAATGGGGGGTCTATTTATAGTCTAAGTGCAAAAAGGGGCGAAGTGAAGGGGTACATGGGCCTCGGGCCCGAATCTGGACGCAGCCAGGTACCGGACGTCCGCCGGGGACCGGTTGTCCGTGTCTCAGGAGCTGCCGGACGTCCGGTGTCCTCCGGTCGTCCGCTGGTTCTGCTCTGTGATAGGGGTGCCGGACGTCCGGAGGCTCCGGACTTCCGCTGATGTTGGCTCGGGTGCTGGGGCGCCGGTCGTCCGGTCCGGACCGGACGTCCGCTCGTTCGCTTCGGTTGCAGGGGCACCGGTCGTCCGGTCTGGGCCGGATGTCCGCTGGCTGGAGCTTGGCTGACGCTTCAGGCGTCGGACGTCCGGTCCCGGCCGGTCGTCCGGTGGCTGGGAAATTTCCTGTAGCTCTTCTTCTTCTCCGTCTTCTCGTCCATCTTCCTCTTCTTCTTGTCCTTGCTCCTTAGATTCTCCATTGTACCTGAGTTTGCATAATGTATCCATATGAGGTAGTAGCCATGCTTCATGTGCATCGGAGTGGGATTGTGAGAGGAGAGATGTCACCTCGGTTTCAAGGGCTCTTGCACGTGATCGAGTCATGGGCCCGGTAGGCACTTGGTGAGATGATGGTAGGTCCATGGGGATGACCTTGGGATGCTCCACATCAGATGGGAGGCACAACATCATCACCAACTCAGGACCTGTTTGATTTGCAGGATTTTGAAAACGTAGGAATAGGACACGGCAATATTACAAGTTTCAAACTGATATTACAAATGTTAGGAGTAATGCTGCACCTACGAAGAGGGAATTACTAGGAAGTTTACGTAAGAACTTTCGTTACTTTAGGTGGATGCAACATTATCGTACAAACTAAAATCCACCGCCCTGACAAGTCACTAATGGGCAAATAAGTTTTTGAGTCTCTGGCCACTTGATGTTTCAAAAACAAATTCAGCTTCTGCGGAGAAATGAGCTCCACCGTGTACCCGCGTGGGTGTGGCTGGGCATGAAGTGTGAGTACGTGCACGGTGCACCTATTCTCTTCTTGTATACGTACACCACCTACGCGGGGTTGTGTGAGAGAGATACAAACCTAGAGAGATATAGTGTGTGGGTTCTTGAGAGTTTTTTTTGGGGGGGGGGGGTCAATCAAAAAATTTAACATATGCAATGTGTAGCGAACAGACCTTAAACAGTCTGATCTCTGTGCTCATGTGTCATTCCTGGATCAGTAATGCTGACACCACACAGTACTCGGAGGATTTATAACAGAGTAGCAATCACACACTTATTACATCGAGTGTCTCAATAGAGAACTTATTACAATAAATATGGCTTAAGGCCATCTAATAACTATAACAGCGGAAGGCTTGGAAGATAAGTGAGTCCATCAACTCCAACGGCATCACTGAGTACAGAACCACGACCTAAAACTCCTTAATCGTCGTCTGAAAAGTCTGCAACATTAACGTTGCAGCCCGAAACGGGTCAGCACATGGAATATGCTGGCAAGGTAACACATAGAGAGTAATGGAATGAAACGGCTATACTATATGCATATTTGGCTGGTGGAAAGCTCTATGGTTACAGTTTTGCGTAAAGCCAATTTTTCCCTACTGCAAAGGAATAAATTTTATTTAACTATCATGGTAGTTGTTAAACATTGAGAATGGTTGACAGCATCCTCAATCCCAATTAAGCATCATCATTAAACAAAACCCAACAAAATTAATTTTTTAGAGTAACATGTTGAGATTCACATGATAATCCAAGTACTAGATACTCAAGCTGTCCATAACCGGGGACATGGCTAACCATGATTAGTTTATACACTCTGCAGAGGTTTGCGCACTTTTCCCCACAAGACTCGATCGCCTCCGTTTGGTTTCTCGCACTACATGGTGTTTGAGAAACGGATGACCGAGACATAGTCTTTCAGAAGCGCTAGCACCTTACGATGGATAGACCATTACACCTACTTTCACCTACATCTGCTAGTCTACCCTGTAAGAGTTCGCACGACTTAATCAACTATGCTAGAGCCCATAATAGCTTGTGGCTGCACACGGAAGTTTCTAGTATGAAAAATCTCATGATCCCTTTGGGCCTGGGTGGCGGTCCATAAAGAAAAACAGGCAATCCTGGAATACCTAGGTACCTCAATCCACCCAGATGTGTGTTTAAGTTGCCACCTTAGATAAACCCTTAATTATCAAACTCACATCTGTCATGGATATCACTCACCCAATCCACATCTACTAGCATAGCATGGCATAATAGGCAAACGTAGAAGTAACTCCCAAAGGTTTGATAATACAACAGGTAATAGGTACTACCTCAACTACTTCCCATCCCACAATTTAATTAGATCCTAATCATGCAATGTTTGAGGATTGATCTAATGCAATAAAACTGGGTAGTAGGAGGTATGATCAAAGTGTTACTTGCCTTGCTGATGATCCGCGAAACCTAGAGATTCGAAGTAACAGGCGGCGCACTCCGGGTATTCTATCGCAGACAAACAAACAAGCATACAATAAGTATTCATTTAATGCACGGGTAAAACTCAAATAAGAGATCTAACCATAAGGTTCAACTTAAGAACTCCGGTTTGCAAAAAGAATCAAATCAAACGAAGCAACAAAAGTCAAACGGCAAAAGAAACAAGCTTCGTTTACTATTCTGGATCATATATGTGAAATTATGTCATCCAGTTTAAATAGACATCATATATGTGAAATTATATCATGCTATCCATTTTAGTTAAACAATATACATGTCAACTATTTCATGCCCTCTTTTTTCCAGACTATCTATTGCATCTGTCTCTCATACAATGTCTGTACATTCAACTATGTTTCCTGTTTATCAGCCATTTGAATTGGAGCGGGTGATGCCAGTATCTAGCGGACTAAAAACACGGTCTTCAAATAAAACTGTGCTACCTCTTGGTGGAGATAGCACCCCGGTTGTATATGCACAAGAACCAGCCCTACCACACATAACCCAAACTCTCGCAGATTGTACCCCTACTACGATGGACAGAGAACCAGCTTCACCCAATCTAACCCCAACCCCAGCCGATAGTAACCCAGTTCCTGTTGACACATCACCATCTCCACCATAGAGCTCCCAAACAAGAGCAGTTAGTAAGGCAGCTCCAGTGCCCAAAGGGCCAATACTATCACGGCGAACCCCAACTCCACCAGTTAGTACGCCTATTCCTGTGGAGGAAGCACAACCAGCTAGTCGTAGTTTAGCATCTATCGCATTTGATGTTGTTAAATCGTATGTGCATATCTTCCCATCTTGAAAATATTATACTGAAGATGAAGGAAAATGCCAGTTGCAGGTGTTTGTCCAGGAGTTATGTGTAAGTAATGTTATTCATGGCAATTACTTTGCTTCGTCCCATACATCCTACCTCCATGATGGTTATAATACAGAAAATTTTCCCATTTTTCTCTATAGAGAAGGACCGATTTGGAAACTCAGGATGAGGTAACCTGTGCTAATACCTCTGCTATCTTCAAGAATGCTTGGTGGCAGTATCGGAATTACCTGAAGAAAACGTACTTCACCAACAAAGAAACTCATCAAATTCCCTTACGTTCTCCTGAGACACATTTACTGGACGATGACTGGGAACGCCTTGTTTTGTACTGGTCCCGAACCAAGAATGTGGTAAGGTCTATGAGCTCATTTTCTATTTTTAAGTATTATATTCTTGCGTCTTACTATACTCTGTTCATGTAGAACAAGTGCCTAAACCTGAAGAACAACTATTCTAATTTAAGATTCCATTGCTACCATAGGACATAGATATATGTTTGTTTGATGCTTTTATTATGTACTAGTACTTGGCAATAGAAGACTTGGTAGTTTAATCCTGTCCACCTTACTAATGAACTGGTTCACCGAAATGAGTTTCATATACTAGTACATGCTAAACTTGTTATGTGTCTGCCTGTTTCTTCTTTTAGAATGCTGATAGAATATTGGGGAAGAGTGCCTTATTAAGCAACAGTAAAGGAAGTAATGCGGATAAGGTTCAGGATAGTGACACATCCTGTCTTGGTTTAGTGTTGGAGTTACTGGCCATTACTGCTTGCACAAGCTATTCAAACTCACTGTCTAAATCAGTTCGGTTTCTTGAGTCTCAACTACAAGCTGAAAGACATCGTTCAGCTATGCTGCGACAAGAAGCGGAAGGACTGCGGAAGTCCCTGGAGCATTCAGATGCATACTTTCTGGTGCAACAGCAAGCGTTGGAGGATTTTAGCGCCAAACAGGACAAAGCTAATCAGCTTGCTAAGCTTATTGCCAGCATGGCGGATACCCAGGATAACGTTTCTTGAGCTCTTCTGAAGTTGTTTCAGTTATGCTCTTGTTTTGCTGCCGCGTTTATTTGCACTGGTGGCCAATTTTGACGGCCAGTGTATATGATATGCTGCTTTGTTCCCTATATTTGCACTGGTGGCGAACTTTGATGCCTAGTGGATGTAATATGTGTAATAGCCGTGATAGCCTAGCGTTAGTTGCTTGCTTATTTATTTCCTTGTTGTCTTGTTTATTTGTTTGCTTCTAGTCATTGCAGTTCTTTTTCCGCGGTTAACTAGTGGCTGCAATAACCTATTTTTTAAAACTAGGCCACAATAACCATGGGCTAATATTTACTATAGTGACACTGGGCCTCCTACGGGCCGTAGAAATAGTGGGCCTTCTACGGGCCATAGAAACAATGGGCCTTCTACGGGCCATATCATCAATGGGCCTTATACGGGCCGTATGATCGATTGGCCAAACATGGGCCAATAACAGGCCGCATTATGGCCGTAAATGGGCTAGAATTGGAATTGTCCTTTCATGGGCCGACCGTAATGGGCCATCGTTAATAGGCCATATTTGATGATGCTATGAAAACGACCCAACGTATTAACGAACCACAAACGGGCCGACTGTAACCACAGGCTGAATTTGACCCACAAGCAGAAAATGACAGTAACGGGCCGTAAGTAAACAAATGCTGGAAATGAGCCCAAGAATAAATGGGCTCTGAGAAGGCCGAAAGATAACATGGGCTGGAAATGGCCCAATGGAATAATGGGCCATTAATGGATATAAAGTGATACACTGTTCATTACGGGCCAGTTTCACCACGTGCCGTTAATAGGCCAAGAGTTACATAGGGCCTCATATGGGCCGAAAGACGTCATGGGCCATACATGGGCCAGAAGTGAAAATGGGCTAGAATCATATTGGATGGCCCAGATGACGCTACTGGGCCTAATTCGGATAGGGCGTAATGGGCCTTGGGTTAGCGGGCTGTAAATGGACTATATGCGAACATGCCGTTAACAGGCTTTCCATGGGCTGGCCCGCCACCTTTTGACCAAGTCAAATGGGCCGACCTTTTCATAGGAATGGGCCTCTGTTGGGCCGTGCCATGTGTCGACGTATCATAGGCGCCTATCTGACCCACTGACGAGCTAACACGTGTTTCGTCCGGCCAATAAGAATTTTACACGTGGAAATTTCCCATTGGTCGGGGCTGTTAACGGGTTATCGGATCCAAAACCCGACCGGATAGCTTAACGGCGTTCCGTTACGGTGGATGCCACGTGTCGGTCACCCTTGACGAAAGCACTTCCGTGACGCGCGATTTATCGTCATGGAAGTGGACACTTCCGTGATGATAATTTTGGTAATGTCATGGAACACTTCTACGATAGCACAGGTATGACTATCTTGATTCTGTCATAAATTTGTCATGGATGTACATGCATGACAAAATAAGCGACCTACTGTGACAAACACGTATGATCACGTAAGTGTATTTTTTTGTAGTGTCTCTCCCCTCTTGGAAAAGGAAGGGGACTCCAACTAGGATTGGGATTCCTAGTTGGACTCCCCCTATAGGCGCGCCCCTCCTAGGCCAGCCTCCTCCTCCTCCCTCCTTTATATACGTGGGAAGGGGGCACCCCAAAGGCACTCCAAGATTTGTCTTAGCCGTGTGCGGTGCCCCTCTCCACAGTTACACACCTCGGTCATATCGTCGTAATGCTTAGGCGAAGCCCTGCGCCGGTAACTTCATCATCACCATCGCCACGCCGTCGTGCTGGCAGAACTCTCCTTCGGCCTCAACTGGACCAAGATCCCGAGGGACGTCATCGAGCTGAACGTGTGCTGAACGCGGAGGTGCCATACATTCGGTACTTGGATCGGTTGGATCACAAAGACGTTCGACTACATCAACCGCGTTACTAAACGTTTCCGCTTTTGGTCTACGAGGGTATGTAGACACACTCTCCCCTCTCGTTGCTATGCATCCCCTAGATAGATCTTGCGTGATCATAGGAAATGTTTTGAAATACTGCGTTCCCCAATAGTGGCATCCGAGCCAGGTCTATGCGTAGATGTTGTATGCACGAGTAGAACACAAAGAGTTGTGGGCGATAATAGTCATACTGCTTACCAGCAACATCTTACTTTGATTCGGCAGTATTGTTGGATGAAGCGGCCCAGACCGACATTACATGACCACGTTCATGAGACTCTGGTTCTACCGACGTGCTTTGCACACAGGTGGCTGGCGGGTGTCTGTTTCTCCAACTTTAGTTGAATCGAGTTTGACTATGCCCAGTCCTTGTTAAAGGTTAAAACAACACACTTGACGAAAAATCGTTGTGGTTTTGATGTGTAGGTAAGAAAGGTTCTTGCTAGAAGCCCGTAGCAGCCACGTAAAACTTGCAACAGCAAAGTAGAGGACGTCTAACTTGTTTTTACAGGGCATGTTGTGATGTGATATGGTCAAGACGTGATGAGATATAAATTGTTGTATAAGATGATCATATTTTGTTAAAGTTATCGGAAACTGGCGGGAGTCTTATGGTTGTCTCTTTATTGCATAAGATGCAAGCGCCATATAATTGCTTTACTTTATCGCTATGCGATAGCAATAGTTGCAAAAGCAATAGTTGGCAAGACGACCATGTGACGACACGTTGATAAAGATCAAGATGATGGAGATCATGGTGTCATGCCAATGATGATGGAGATCATGACGGTACTTTGGAGATGGAGATCAAAGGCACAATATGATGATGGCCATATCATGTCACATATTTTGATTTCATGTGATGTTTATCTTTTATGCATCCTATTTTGCTTAGTACGACGGTAGCATTATGAGATGATCCCTTACTAAAATTCCAAGGTATAAGTGTTCTCCCTGAGTATGCACCGTTGCGACAGTTCATCATGCCGAGACACCACGTGATGATCGGGTGTGATAAGCTCTACATTCACATACAACGGGTGCAAGCCAGTTTTACACACGCAAAATACTCGGGTTAAACTCGACGAGCCTAGCATATGCAGATATGGCCTCGGAACACTGAAACCGAAAGGTCGAGCGTGAATCATATAGTAGATATGATCAACATAGTGATGTTCACCATTGAAAGCTACTGCATCTCACGTGATGATCGGACATGGTTTAGTTGATTTGGATCACGTGATCACTTAGACGACTAGAGGGATGTCTATCTAAGTGGGAGTTCTTAAGTAATATGATTAATTGAACTTTAATTTATCATGAACTTAGTCCTGATAGTATTTGCATATCTACGTTGTAGATCAATAGCTTGCGATGTAGCTCCCTATTTATTTTGATATGTTCCTAGAGAAAAATGAGTTGAAAGATGATAGTAGCAATGATGCGGACTAGCCCCGTGATCGGAGGATTATCCTAATTGTTGCACAGAAGAATTATGTCCTTGATGCACCGCTAGGTGATGAACCTATTGCAGGAGCAGATGCAGACGTTATGAACTTTTGGCAAGCTCGGTATGGTGACTACTTGATAGTTTAGTGCGCCATGCTTTACGGCTTAGAATCGGGAATTCAAAAATGTTTTGAACGCCACGGAGCATATAAGATGTTCCAAGAGCTGAAATTAGTATTTCAGACTCATGCCCGAGTCGAGAGGTATGAGATCTCTGACAAGTACTTTGCCTACAAGATGGAGGAGAATAGCTCAACCAGTGAGCATGTGCTCAGATTGTCTGAGTACTACAATCACTTGAATCAAGTGGGAGTTAATCTTCTAGATTAGATAGTGATTGATAGAGTTCTCTAGTCACTATCACCAAGTTACTGGAACTTCGTGATGAACTATAATATGCAATGGATGACGTGAAATGATTCTCGAGCTCTTCGTGATACTGAAATCGGCAAAGGTAGAAATCAAGAAAAGCATCAAGTGTTGATGGTTGACAAGACCACTAGTTTCAAGTAAAAGGGCAAGGGAAAGAAAGGGAACTTCAAGAAGAATGGCAAGCTGATGCCCCACAAGTGTAGGGGATCTATCATAGCCTTTTAGATAAGTAAGAGTGTCGAACCCAACGAGGAGCAGAAGGAAATGATAAGTAGTTTTCAGCAAGGTATTCTCTGCAAGCACTAAAATTATCGGTAACAGATAGTTTTGTGATAAGGTAATTTGTAACAGGTAGCAAGTAATAAAAGTAAATAAGGTGCAGCAAGATGGCCCAATCCTTTTTGTAGCAAAGGACAAGCCTGGACAAACTCTTATATAAAGGAAAGCGCTCCCGAGGACACATGGGAATTATCATGAAGCTAGTTTTCATCACACTCATATGATTCGCGTTCAGTACTTTGATAATTTGATATGTGGATGGACCGGTGCTTGGGTACTGTCCTTCCTTGGACAAGCATCCCACTTATGAGTAACCCCTATTGCAAGCATCCACAACTACAACAGAAGTATCAAGGTAAACCTAACCATAGCATGAAACATATGGATCCAAATCAGCCCCTTACGAGGCAACGCATAAACTAGGGTTTAATCTTCTGTCACTCTAGCAACCCATCATCTACTTATTACTTCCCAATGCCTTCCTCTAGGCCCAAACAATGGTGAAGTGTCATGTAGTCGACGTTCACATAACACCACTAGAGGAAAGACAACATACATCTCATCAAAATATTGAATGAATACCAAATTCACATGACTACTTATAGGAAGACTTCTCCCATGTCCTCAGGAACAAACGGAACTACTCACAAATCATATTCATGTTCATAATCAGAGGGGTATTAATATGCATAATGGATCCGAACATATGATGTTCCACCAAGTAAACCAACTAGCATCAACTACAAGGAGTAATTAACACTACCAGCAACCCACGGGTACCAATCTGAGGCTTTGGGACAAAGATTGGATACAAGAGATGAACTAAAGTTTGAGAGAGGATGGTGCTGGTGAAGATGTTGATGGAGATTGACCCCCTCCCGATGAGAGCATCAATGGTGATGACGATGGTGATGATTTCCCCCTCCCGGAGGGAAGTTTCCCCGACAGAACAGCTCCGCCGGAGCCTAGATTGGTTCCGCCAAGGTTCCGCTTCGTGGCGGCGGAGTTTCTCCCTGAAAGCTTTCTTATGATTTTTTCCTTGACGAAAGACTCCATATAGCCAAATATGAGCATCAGAGGACTGCCAGGGAGCCCACGAGGAAAGGGGGCGCACCCAGGGGGGTAGGGCGCGGCCCCACCCTCGTGGACGGTGGGTGGCCCCCCTCTGGTACTTCTTTCACCCAATATTTTTTATATATTCTGAAACATGCTCCCGTGAAGTTTCAGGACTTTTGGAGTTGTGCAGAATAGGTCTCTAATATTTGCTCCTTTTCCAGCCCAGAATTCCAGCTGTCGGCATTCCCCCTCTTCATGTAAACCTTGTAAAATAAGAGAGAATATGCATAAGTATTGTGACATAATGTGTAATAACAGCCCATAATGCAATAAATATCAGTATAAAAGCATGCAGCAAAATGGACGTATCAACTCCCCCAAGCTTAGACCTCGCTTGTCCTCAAGCGAAAGCCGAAATCAAAAAATATGTCCACATGTTTAGAGATAGAGGTGTCGATAAAATTAAATACGGACACGAGGGCATCATGATCATTCTTAGGATATCAACATATATAACTATTGTCATATGATCTCTTATGCTAAAGTAACAGTTCATTCACAGTTTCAAGTATGAATCAGAAACTTCATTGAGAACCAACAAACTATAATCTCAGTCATTGAAGCAATTGCAATTTATCATAACATAGGAAAGAGTCAATATAAGAGCTTTTCAGCAAGTCCACATACTCAACTATCATTTAGCCTTTCACAATTGCTAACACTCATGCAATATTTATGGGTATGAAGTTTTAATCGGACACAGAGAAAGATAGGGGCTTATAGTTTTGCCTCCCAACCTTTTACCTCAAGGGTAATGTCAACAATAATAGTTCATGAAAACTCACATCCTATTAGCTATATATGTCTGGATCTTTCCAACACATTGTTCTTTCCAAAGGATAAAATGTAAAAAGGAAAGGTGAAGATCATCATGACTCTTATATGAAGTATAAGACAAGAATAATAGATAGGCCCTTCACAGAGGGAAGCAGATGTTGTCATGTGCTTTTATGGTTGGATGCACAAAATCTTAATGCGAACGAACGTCACTTTGTATTGCCACTTGTGATATGGACCTTTATCATGCAGTCCGTCGCTTTTATTTCTTCCACATCACAAGATCGTATAGAGCTTATTTTCTCCACACTAATAAATCATACATATCTAGAGAGCAATTTTTATTGCTTGCAACGATGACAACTTACTTGAAAGATCTTACTCAATCCATAGGTAGATATGGTGGACTCTCATGGCAAAACTGGGTTTAAGGATATTTGGAAGCACAAGTAGTATTTCTACTTGGTGCAAGGAATTTGGCTAGCATGAGAGGTAAAGGCAAGCTCAACATGTTGGATGATCCATGACAATATAATTTATCTCAGATGTAAGAAAAGATAACCCATTACGTTGTCTTCCTTGTCCAACATCAACTCTTTAGCATGTCATATTTTAATGAGTGCTCACAATCATAAAAGATGTCCAAGATAGTATATTTATATGTGAAAACCTCTCTTTCTTTATTACTTCCTATTAATTGCAACGATGACCAAAACTATGCTTGTCAACTTTCAACAACTTTTATTCATCATACTACTTATATATGAAGTCATTACTCTCCATAAGATCCATATGATCTCTTTATTTCTTTTATTCTTTCTCTTTTATTTTATTCCCTCATGATCATAGCAAGATAATCAAGCCCTTGACTCAACAATAATCTTTATTATATATGGCTCACAGACTCGATTACGTAGAAGGATCATAAATCAAAACTCAAAACTAGATCATACTAAAACTTTATTCTACTAGATCAAGATATTACCAAAAGGATCAAACTAAGAAAGAGGTAAAGATAAAGGTGTGATGGTGATACGATACCGGGGTACTCCCCCAAGCTTGGCAGTTGCCAAGGGGAGTGCCCATACCCATGTGTTTATGTCTCCTTCTTCGGGGGTAGTGATGATGGAGTTGTTGATGATGTAGGCTTGTCGTCCATCTTCCAGGGCATAGGCTCACCATCATAGAAGGATGATCGAGTCCCTGGGATCCACGAATCTGTAGCCAAACTCATCCTCTTGAATCTATATTCATACTCACAGTTTTGGTTTTGTAGGTCATAGATCTGGGCTTGGAGATGCTCGATTTTCTCTTGAAGCTTGAAGATGGTCTCCTCGATGTTCCTGGCATCTAGCTTGGTGGTGTTGGTGAACTCCGTGATCATTAGGTGGTTGGTGTCGAGTCCACGTTCCACCATCTCTTGGCACTTTAAAACTTGTTCCTCCATTGCTTCGAGTCTTGCCTCCACGCTTCCGGTCCTCCTTGGTCCCTCAACATCGCGGATGTGCAACAACCCCTCAGGCATCTCGATGGTTTGAGGGTGTTGCAGCACCTCCGCGAGGTAGGGGTTGATGACCTTCTCGAAGAACTTGTCCTTGGGGGCGCTTGAAGACGTCATGGTGATCTAGATCTGTCAGAAAAATAGCTCGAAACAAAGAGAGAGGATATTTGCGTGGTACGGTGGTCAAAACCTTCAGGAGATTATATAATGAATTTTAATCGACCAAAAGAAGTATCGTGCAAGAAAACAGAGTCCGAAGGGCCACGAGGTGCCCACGAGGCAGGGGGGCGCGCCCAGGGGGGTAGGGCGTGCCCTCCTCCCTCGTGGAAGCCTCGTGTCCTTTCCGGACTACTTCTTATTTTCCTATTTTCTTATATATTCCAAAACGGAGAAAAATTGCCATTAGAACTGTTTTGGAGTTGGTTTACTTACTGTACCACGTAGCTATTCCTTTTCGGAGTCTGAAACATTCTGGAAAGTGTCCCTTATGTATTCCTCTAGGGTTACGGTTTTAATAACATTAGTTTCAACATTTATGGGATTACCTGAGATATACTGTTTGATTCTTTGGCCGTTCACCACCCTCGGATTTGTGCCTTTGAAGTTGTTGATTTTTATGGCACCTGAACGATACACCTCCTCGATGACGTAAGGACCTTCCCATTTAGAGAGGAGTTTGCCTGCAAAAAATCTTAAACGAGAGTTGTATAGCAGTACATAATCACCTACATTAAACTCACGCTTTTGTATCCTTTTGTCATGCCATCTTTTAAATTTTTCTTTAAACAACTTGGCATTTTCATAAGCCTGGGTTCTCCATTCATCAAGTGCGCTAATGTCAAAAAGCCTCTTCTCACCGGCAAGTTTGAAGTCATAGTTGAGCTCTTTAATGGCCCAATATACCTTATGTTCTAGTTGAGGTAAGTGACATGCCTTTCCATAAACCATTTTATACGGAGACATACCCATAGGATTTTTGTATGCAGTTCATAGGCCCATAATGCATCATCAAGTTTCTTGGACCAATTCTTCCTAGATCTATTAACAATCTTTTGCAAAATTAATTTAAGCTCTCTATTACTCAATTCTACTTGACCACTAGACTGTGGATGATATGGAGATGCAATTCTATGATTAACATCATACTTAGCAAGCATTTTACGGAAAGCACCATGAATAAAATGTGAACCACCATCAGTCATTAAATATCTAGGGACTCCAAACCTTGGAAAAATAACTTCTTTAAGCATCTTAATAGAGGTGTTATGATCAGCACTAGTTGGAATAGCTTCTACCCACTTAGTAACGTAATCAACAACAACTAAAATATGTGTATACCCATTAGAGGAAGGAAATGGTCCCATATAATCAAGGCCCCAAACATCAAATGGTTCAATAACAAGTGAATAATTCATATGCATTTCTTGACGTCTACTAATATTACCAATTCTTTGACATTCATCACAAGACAAAACAAACTTACAGGCATCCTTGAAGAGAGTAGGCCAATAAAAACCAAATTGCAATAACTTATGTGCAGTTCTATCTCTAGCATGGTGTCCTCCATAAGCCTCAGAGTGACACTTGCGTAGGATCTATTCCTGTTCATGCTCAGTTACACAACGTCTAATAACACCATCTACTCCTTCTTTATAAAGATGTGGGTCATCCCAGAAGTAATGTCTTAAATCATAGAAGAACTTTTTATTTTGCTGGTATGTGAAACTAGGTGGTATAAACTTAGCAACAATATAATTAGCATAATCAACATACCATGGAGCAGTATGAGAAGCATTTATGACAGCTAATTGTTCATCAGGGAAGCTATCATCAATAGGTAGTGGGTCATCAAGAACATTCTCTAACCTAGACAAGTTGTCTGCAACGGGGTTCTCAACTCCCTTTGTATCAATAATATGCAAATCAAATTCTTGAAGCAAGAGAACCCATCTAATAAGTCTAGGTTTAGCATCTTTCTTTTCCATAAGATATTTAATAGCAGCATGATCAGTGTGAACAGTTGCTTTGGAATCAACAATATAAGGTCTGAAGTTAACACACACAAATACAACTGCTAAAAATTCTTTTTCAGCAGTACATAATTTCTCTGGGCACTGTCTAGAGTTTTACTAGCATATTGGATAACATTTTAATTTCTTATCAACTCTTTGTCCTAGAACAGCCCCTACAGCATTATCGCTAGCATCACACATGACTTCAAATGGTAAATTCTAATCAGGAGGCTGAACAATAGGTGCAGAAATCAAAGCTTTCTTAAGTATTTCAAATGCTGCTACACAGTCATCATCAAAGACAAAAGGAACATCTTTTTGTAAGAGATTAGTCAGAGGCTTGGAAATTTTAGAAAAGTCCTTAATGAACCTCCTATAAAAACCAGCATGACCAAGGAAACTTCTTATACCTTTAATGTGCTTGGGACACGGCATCTTTTCAATAGCATCAACCTTAGCTTTATCGACCACAATACCTCTTTCAGAAATTTTATGCCCCAAGACAATGCCTTCATTAACCATAAAGTGGCACTTCTCCCAATTCAAGACAAGATTAGTTTCTTCACATCTCTGCAAAACTCGATCAAGGTTGCTTAAGCAATCATCAAAAGAAGTTCCATAAACGAAGAAATCATCCATGAAAACCTCAACAATCTTTTCACAGAAGTCAGAGAATATAGCAGTCATACATCTTTGGAAGGTAGCAGGTGCATTACATAAACCAAAAGGCATACGTCTATAAGCAAAGGTACCAAAAGGGCAAGTAAAAGTTGTCTTTTCTTGATCCTCTTTTGACACAGGTGTTTGAGAGAAACTAGAATAACCATCTAGAAAGCAAAAATGTGTCTGTTTGGATAGTCTTTCTAGCATTTGATCAATAAAAGGTAATGGGTAATGATCCTTTCTAGTAGCTTTATTTAGTTTGCGGAAATCAATTACCATTCTATAACCTGTAACAATTCTTTGTGGGATCAATTCATCTTTATCATTAGGAACAATAGTAATACCTCCCTTCTTAGGGACACAATGGACAGGACTTACCCACTAACTATCAGCAACGGGATAAATTATACCTGCCTCCAGAAGCTTTAGTATTTGTTTTCTTACCACTTCTTTCAGCTTAGGATTTAACCGTCGTTGGTGGTCAACAACCGGTTTAGCATCTTTCTCCAGTTTTATTTTGTGCTGATATAGAGTAGGACTAAGGCCCTTAAGATCATCAAGAGTATATCCAATAGCAGCATGATGCTTCTTCAGAGTTTTCAATAATTTATTTTCTTCATGCTCTGAAAGGTTAGCACTAATAATAATAGGATATATCTCTTTTTCATCAAGATAAGCATATTTAAGAGTATCGGGTAAAGGTTTAAGCTCAAACACGGGATCACCCTTAGGTGGAGGAGGATCCCCTAGGATTTCAACAAGCAAGTTGTGTTTCAAAATAGGTCCCTACTTAAAGAATACTTCATCTATTTCCCTTCTTTCATTCATGAACATATCATTTTCATGGTCTAGCAAATATTGTTCTAAAGGATCACTAGGAGGCACGACAATAGAAGCAAGACCAATAATTTCATCTTTACTAGGCAATTCTTTATCATGGGGCTGTCTATGAAATTTAGCAAAATTAAACTCATGAGACATGTCTCCTAGACCAATAGTAACAACATCCTTTTTGCAGTCTATCTAGGCATTAACAATATTCAAGAAGGGTCTACCAAATATAATGGGACAAAAGTCATCTTGTGGGGAACCAAGAACAAGAAAATCAGCCGGATATTTAACTTTCCCACACAAAACTTCAACATCTCTAACAATCCCAACTGGTGAAATAGTATCTCTATTGGCAAGCTTAATTGTAACATCAATTTCCTCTATCTCAACAGGTGCAATATCATGCATAATTTCTTTATATAAGGAATGAGGTATTGCACTTGCACTAGCACCCATACCACATAAGCCATGATAGCAATGATCTTCTATTTTAACAGAAATAACATGCATGCCTACAACAGATCTATGCTTATTTTTAGTATCAGGTCTAGCAATTCTAGCAGCTTCATTACAGAAGTAAATAACATGCTCATCAATATTACCAGCCAAGAGATCTTTAACCATAGCAATACTAGGTTCAACTTTAATTTGCTCAGAGGGTGTAGGTGTTCTAGTATTACTCTTACAAACCGCAGTTGAAGCTTTGGCATGATCCTTTATTCTAACAGGGAAAGGTGGTTTCTCAATATAAGCAGTAGGAACAACAGGATCATTATAAGTGATAGTCTTTTCTTCAACTTTAATAGGTGCAACTACTTTTACTTCAATGGAAGGATTATATTTAAACCACTTCTCCTTAGGGAGATCAACATGAGTAGCAAAGGATTCACATAAAGAAGCTACTATCTCAGAGTCAAGTCCATATTTAGTGCTAAATTCACGGAAAACATCGGTATCCATAAAAGATTTAACACAATCAAACTTTGCTGTTATACCTGACTCCTTACCTTCGCCGAGATCCCAATCTTCAGAGTTGCGTTTAATTCTCTCCAATAAATCCCATTTGACTTCAATAGTCTTCATCATAAAAGAACCACTACAAGAAGTATCGAGCATGGAGCGATTACTGAGAGAAAGCCAAGCATAATTTTTTGAATAATCATTTCTTTTGAGAGCTCATGATTGGGGCATGAATATAACATTGACTTAAGCCCCCCCCAAGCTTGAGAGATGATTTCTCCTTCGCGAGGCCAAAAATTATATATATATATATATATATATAATTACGATCACGATGAACAAGATGCATATGATAAAATTTCTGATGAAATTCCAATTTCAATCGGTTGTAGTTCCATGATCCCATATCATCACATAGCCTAAACCATGTCAATGCCTCTCCCTTCAAAGATAAAGGGAAGAACTTCTTCTTGATAACATCCTCGGGCATACCTTCAAGCTTAAATAATCCACAAACTTCATCCGCATAGATTAAGTGCAAATCGGGATGTAATGTTCCATCACCTGTGAAAGGATTAGCTAGCAGTTTCTCTATCATACCCAAAGGAATTTCAAAGTAAACATTTTCAGTAGATTGAGGAGCAACTCTTTGCTCTACTGGTCGGGGTGAAGATACCCCGAACAAGCCCCTCATCTCAAATCATTTTATTTAGGCATCAGTTGTCTGAATTTTTATTCTGGACCAATCGATTCCCAATGGGAAGCAGCACCCCTCGAGGTGGCAGAGCTCCTAGGCCGCCGGTTGGCTGGTGTCTAGCGTAAGGGTGCGGGGCCGCAAGTTCACCGCGGAAGCAGCGCTTAGATGGCTATCCTTTAGAGTTGCGTGGGTTGAAGGTACTGCTGCCGCCGGATCTGGATGATGGGGAGTCTTTGTGGATTGGCCCGGGGGTGGCGCAACCACGACAGTGCAGTGGGGCGGGGAGCGGGGTTTCGGCCGGGGCCACAGACGGCGGAGGCAGGCTGCTCTGCCATTGGTCGCTGGCTCTTCAGGGAAGATTCCGAACAGTGTCAGCCGGGAGGCACAAGACAGCCAGCCATCCGGCGTAGATCGGACAGTACCAAAATAAAATAAAATCGTGTGACCCCAATTTAGTCTTCAGTCAACAGACGTGTGACCACTCTCGTATCTTGTTGTTGATCTCTTAGTGTATTTCTTCAGATCAAAGAGATATGTCGTTCGTAACATTATGCATTATCTGCATCTTCAGACACACCGTCTTCCGACTCAACGCAGCTGCTCCAACAAGGGAAGCATACACCAGAAGGGAGCTATAGTCCCCACACAACAGTTCCCTGCATCGAATGCGCGTTCCCGACATGGACAACCACAACAACTGCAGGGCCATCGACAAGTCAGCACATGATGCTCACTCCTATGGATGGCAGCCAGATAGGTTGTACCCTCATCTTACTTGTCTGCAACATTTATGGCTTTGTTATTCATCTAAGCATGGAAAATAGATCATCACATTTCACTGTATATTCATGCTGATCTCTTACGAGTCTTGTTCAGGAGTTAACGTTGTTCCATAGTTCAGCTAAGATACTTGTTCTTTAGGTAACGATGTTCCATAGTTATCATCCATCAGCCAATGCTATCCCACAGGCTGGTGATTATAGTATTATACCACTTATAGTATTACCTATGTTGTTCTTTAATACTTTTGTGTGCCATCTAGTTAATCTGAGTACAAACGATACATATTCTGTAGCTTTCATCCGTGTTCTCCCTTTAGTTTATGAGACCTGTTGCTGCTAGTTAACCCCAGTCCTACTATTTATGTCGTCTCCTACAGGCACTCATTACATAAATCTAACTACTAGTTGTCTTCCATGCATGTCAGATATAATTGTACACACTAATATATCCACAAGAACCTCACGGAGCAATGTAAAGGCCAATAAACTTGATGTTAATGATACCCAATATGATGGAACATGTAAAGGTAGTTCTTCAGAAGACTTGCAGAAAGATGATGAATCCTCTTCACCCCACAAGGTCCTTGCTCTAACTTGGCCTGTGATATGGGTACAACATGCATATAATGTCCTGGAGTGTATCTACTCTGTTGCAATGCCATGTGCTTAGCATGCTGATCATGCATGTAAATATGTCATGCCTTCCAGTTTTTCAGTACCTATTTCGTTCATGATAACATGTTTACAAATTCAAGTACTGTCATTCTACTCTATCGCAATGCCATCTGCTTAATTTGGACATCATGCTTCTGAATATCTTATGCATTGTTATTCATTAGTATGTACTTCATCTGTCTACCATACCATGTTTTTTTTACATTGAAGTGTTGTTCTAGTGCTCTGTTGCAATGCCATCTTATTTTCCCAATCATACACATGTATGTTGCCTTAGTTATTTCTGTACGTATTCCGCTAGCATACAATTTTACATTCAACTAGTGTTTTTTGCTGTGTTGTCCTGTCGTATCCCTAGCTCTTACACCATACTCCCTCCGTCCGGATTACATGTTGCCGAAATGGATAAAAAAGGATGTATCTAGAACTGAAATATGCCTAGACCCATCCATTTTTTCCGGATGGAGGGAATACATGTCAATATGTCATGCCTTTATATTCTTCAGTACCTATTCTATCTCTCTGCTGTCGCACGTTTTATAATTAAAGCACCATTCTTCTATACAAGGCGTGCAAGGGGAAGACGACCATGTTAGAATCTGAAGGGTTACAAACAAGGCCTTTGCAAACGATCCAAATGTCAGGAGATAATAAACCAACTCTAGTTTTTATAGATACTGCTCTAGCACAGAGAAACCCAACTCCTACTGATAATAGGCAGATTCCAGTGGCCAAAGAACTAGTCCGCTCCAGTCCAGCAAAAATATGTCAACTCAATTCTAAGAAGCGTGTGCGTATCCTTGCATCATGAAATTTTATAGCATGCTGATCATATTTTCTACATGTTTCTTACCCATCTCTCTTTTAGAAAATAAGCTTAACAGATAGAAGAATTTCTGCAATGGTATCATTTATGAGGAAAGATTCTTGCAGGAATTCTCTATGCTCCAATGTAGATGTAAGTACCTGTTGTATATCACTATATTTTTACATCAGCATGTATTTTGTTAATCGCCGTGAATCCAATCTTTATCTGATCTAAATTTAGTTGGAGCAAAATGTATGATTAAAGGCCACAATGTTGATTTTTGCAAGGAAAACTTCCTGGTAGTTTTGCATCCTGAGCTACATGAGTGTACTATCTCATATCAGTGAGTTTGAATACTTTGGTTCTGCAGTGCATTTTTCAGTGTTTTTTTACTGTGTTGTCCTGTCGTATCCCTAGCTCTTACATCATACTCCCTCCGTCCGGATTAAATGTCGCAGAAATGGATAAAACTGGATGTATCTAGAACTGAAATACGCCTAGACCCATCCATTTATTTCCGGATGGAGGGAATACATGTCAATATGTCATGCCTTTCTATTCTTCAGTACATATTCCATCTTTGCTGTAGCATGTTTTATAACTGAATCACCATTCTTCTATATAAGGCATGCAAGGGGAAGACGACTATGTTAGAATCTGAAGGGTTACAAATCAGGTCTTTGCAAAAGATCCAAACGCCAAGAGATAATAAACCAACTCCATTTTTCATAGATACTGCTCCAGCACAGAGAAACCCAACTCCCACTGATAATAAGCAGATTCCAGTGGCCAAAGAACTAGTCCGCTCCAGTCCAGCAAAAGAATGTCAACTACATTCTAAGAAGCGTGTGCGTATCCTCACATCATGAAATTTTATAGCATTCTGATCATATTTTCTACATGTTTCTTACCCATCTCTCTTTTAGAAAATAAGATTAAACGATACAAGACTTCCTCCATTGGAGGACTCAAGTAGGTTTGGTCCTCTTTCTCTGATGTGTTCTTAGAACCCACTACCCTCCCTCCTAAAAGACCACCCAAATAGGATAACTGGCGTTGAGCGAAAGAGCACTTTGAGCGTTTGACTTGCCATTGATCCCTTCTTAACAACTCAAGCACTGATTGCAAGTGGATTGTGTGGCATTTTCGAGTTCATATTTCATAGGTCACCATAAAAATTCCTACCTTTCAAATTAGCATATTTTTAGGAACATATCGGACCTTGATATGGTTCTATTCTCTTCATAGTCTCGGAGGTTATGTTCCTTCGTATTCGAGGAAAATATCTTGCGGGAATTCTTTGTGCTCCAATGCTGATGTAAGTACCTGTTGTATATCACTATATTTTTACATCAGCATGTATTTTGTTAATCGGCATGAATCTAACCTTTATCTAATCTAAAATTAGTTGTAGCAAAATGTTAAAGGCGCCAATGTTGATTTTTGTAAGGAAAACTGCCTGGTAGTTTTGCATACTGAGCTGCATGAATGTACTATCTCATATCACACACATTACTGAATTGTAGTGCTTCTCTGGTTGCCCATTCATTCATTGTGTCAATGTTGCTTTCGTATTACCTTACCTGGCTGATGATAGCTGTGCCATATTGTGTTAATTTGGTGTAGGCTAGTTGCCCAAACGTTCGTTCTGTCAATGTTGCTTTCCTATTATCTGACTTGGCCAATGATAGCAATGCTAGTGTGTTAATTTTGTGCAGGCTGCTGAAGATAAGAAGGCAAACTCTGAAAACAGAAAGGCAACCCCATTGTTTCTTTCCAGTAAATCTAGGCCAGGTAATATGGCAATAACTCATGATTAATCTGTTTGGTTCCCGTCCTAATTTATGTTATGATGCAGTGGTCGAGACACTCTCCACTATCAATAATACAAGCCTGCCAAAATCGCCATCTGAATCTGTTCAGTATCCTCTGTCTCGAATGCAATGGAATAAATGGATGTTTGTGAACCAATTAATGGCTGAAGCAATGATGGAAATGGTGGATGAATCAGAGGTGCAGAGTCGTGCGACACAACAACTAATCAATGTTTTCAGAGTAACAGTGTAGCAAAGCAGCAAGAACTTGCCCACATGCTTATGGGCGTCATCTGTGCTGAGGTTGCAGATTGTGACGTTGTAGATGGTTAGGTTCTGCTCATTTATTTGCACTATCATCAATCCTTGATTGCCCAGTGGATGTAATTTCCTGTAATATATGCTGGATGTGCAATGTTATTCCCTGTATGCCATACCTTCGCTTGATCGGTTTTGGTCCTATGCATAATTGCTCGTCGTAATGGGCTCAAATTATCTAATTTGGCCTAAAGACATGAACAAACTTTAGTGGGCCCATTAAGTTAATGGGCCGTTACTAGGCCGAAAGTTAATGGTTGGCCCTCTTACCTCCTGGGTCGTTAACAAGCCGACATCGAAGCGGGCAACAAGTGGCCCCAATTTATTTCACGGGCCGTTAACAGGCCGTTACTAAGTTTGGGCTACATATGGCCCAACTATACTTTAGGCCTTTAGCAGGTCGAAAGAGACAGCGGGTTTGTACTGGACCATGAAGAGCATGGGCTGCTAAGAGGCCGAAAGTCAGGTCGTATTGTAAACGGCCCAACTGTGTTGTGGGCCTTTAGCAGGCCGAAAGAGAAACCGGGCTGGTATTGGACCATGAAGGGCATGGGCCGTTAAAAGGCCAAAACTAAGGTCCGACTACAAATGGCCCAACTCATTTATGGCCCGTTAACAGGCCAAAAGGCACACAGGGCCGGGAATTGGCCCAACACTTAAATGGGTCGCTAAAAGGCCAAAACTTAGGTCTGATTACAAATGGCCCAACTGATTTATGGGCTGTTGAGGGAGTCCTGGATTAGGGGGTGTCCGGATGGCCGGACTATACATTCAGCCGGACTCCAGGACTATGAAGATACAAGATTGAAGACTCCGTCCCATGTCCGGAAGGGACTTTCCTTGGCGTGGAAGGCAAGCTTGGCGATACGGATATTTAGATCTCCTACCATTGTAACCGACTCTATGTAACCCTAACCCTATTTGGTGTCTATATAAACCGGAGGGTTCTAGTCCGTAGGACAACATACACATCAACAATCATACCATAGGCTAGCTTCTAGGGTTTAGCCTCTCTGATCTCGTGGTAGATCTACTCTTGTACTACCCATATCATCAATATTAATCAAGCAGGACGTAGGGTTTTACCTCCATCGAGAGGGCCCGAACCTGGGTAAAACTTCGTGTCCCTTGCCTCCTGTTACCATCCAGCCTAGACGCACAGTTCGGGACTCCCTACCCGAGATCCGCCGGTTTTGACACCGACATTGGTGCTTTCATTGAGAGTTCCTCTGTGTAGTCGCCATCAGGCTCGATGGCTCCTAAGATCATCGATAGCGATGCAGTCCAGGGTGAGACCTTCCTCCCCGGACAGATCTTCGTCTTCGATGGCTTCACACTGCAGGCCAATTCACTTGGCCACCTGGAGCAGATCGAAAGCTACGCCCCTGGCCGTCAGGTCAGATTTGGAAGTTTAAACTACACGGCTGACATCAGCGGGGACGTGATCCTTGATGGATTTGAGCCACTGCCGAGTGCGCTGCACTGTCCCGATGGGCATGATCTAGCTCTGCCGCCGAACAGTGCCCTGGAGGCCGCACCCACATCGGCTCTGATCCTTAATTCGGAGCCAACTGCGCCGATCGAGGATGGGCGGTTGGACGCCGCCTCGGGGGCTGCGATCCCAACGGCGATTGAGCCGAACACCAGCCCCGTACTCTGCGAGACTCGTGACTCCAAGGAGCCGGACTCCTCTCCGGACTCTGAACACTCCGTGCCCCTGCCAATCGAATCCGATTGGGCGCCGATCATGGAGTTCACTACCGCGGACATCTTTCAGCACTCGCCTTTTGGCAATATTCTGAAGACACTAAAGTCTCTCTCTTTATCAGGAGAGCCCTGGCCGGACTATGGCCAGCAAGGTTGGGATTCGGACGATGAAGAAATTCAAAGCCCACCCACCACCCACTTTGTAGCCACTGTCGACGACTTAACCGACATGCTTGACTTCGACTCCGAAGACATCGATGGTATGGACGCCGATGAAGGAGATGATGAAGAACCAGCGCCTACTAGGCCCTGGAAAGCCACCTCGTCGTATGAAATATACATGGTGGACACCCCAAAAGAGGGAGATGGCGATGGAACAGCGGAGGATGACCCCTCCAAGAAACAGCCTAAGCGCCGACGTCAGCGGCGCCGCTCAAAATCCCGCCAAAACAAACATGGTGATTCCAGCACGGGAGATAATAATACTCCGGAAAGCGCCGAAGAAAATCCCCTCCAGCAAGATCTAGCACAGGAGGATGGAGAAACCATCCCTCATGAGAGAGCGGTAGACAGAGAGGTCGAGGATGATAATTATATGCCTCCCTCCGAAGACGAGGCAAGCCTCGACGACAACGAATTCATCATGCCAGAGGATCTCGTCGAGCAAGAGCGTTTTCAACGTAGGCTTATGGCCATGACAAGAAGCCTCAAGAAAAAACAGCAACAACTTAGAGCTGATCAAGATTTGCTAGTCGATAGATGGACTGAAGTCCTTGCAACCGAAGAGCATAAACTCGAACGCCCCTCCAAGAGCTACCCAAAGCGCAGGTTGCTACCCCAATTAGAGGAAGAAGCACTTGACGCGGCCGACCGGCCACCTCGTGGCCGCGACAGAGAGGCCCCTCAGCCCTCCACTCAAGCCGCACCCCGTACCAAGGCACGGGAATATGTGCCGGACTTACGAGACATGTTGGAGGACAAGGCTAGACAAACAAGATCGATCTACGGATCGCGTGGGCGCCCCACAGCTCGAGACGGCATCCGTCACGCCGGCCACAAATTCGGCAGGGCCGAAGACAGTAGACAAGGCTCACTGGAGCTACGTCATGATATAGCCCAGTACAGAGGCGCCGCACACCCACTCTGCTTTACAGACGAAATAATGGATCATCAAATCCCCGAGGGTTTCAAACCCGTAAATATCGAATCATATGATGGCACAACAGATCCTGCGGTATGGATCGAGGATTATCTCCTTCATATCCACAAGGCCCGTGGCGATGATTTCCACGCCATCAAATACCTCCCACTCAAGCTTAAAGGACCAGCTCAGCATTGGCTTAACAGCTTGCCAATAGGATCAATCAGTTGTTGGGAGGACCTGGAAGCCGCATTCCTCGACAATTTCCAGGGCACTTATGTGCGACCCCCAGACACCGATGACCTAAGTCACGTAATTCAGCAGCCAGATGAATCGGCCAGGCAATTCTGGACACGGTTCCTAACAAAGTAAAATCAAATAGTTGACTGTCCGGACGCTGAGGCCCTAGCAGCCTTCAAGCACAATATCCGTGATGAGTGGCTGGCCCGGCACCTTGGACAGGAAAAGCCGAAATCTATGGCAGCACTCACGACACTCATGACCCGCTTTTGCGCGGGAGAATACAACTGGCTTGCTCATAGCAACAATATAACCAAGAACCCTGGTAATTCGGACACCAGGGACAGTAGTGGCAGGTCGCGTCGCAACAAACAGAAGCGCCGCATTAACGGCGACAATGCAGATGATACGGCAGTTAATGCCGGATTCAGAGGCTCTAAATCTGGTCAATAGAAAAAGCCATTCAAAAGGAATCCTAGGGGCCCGTCCAGTTTGGACCGAATACTCGACCGCTTATGCCAGATACATGGCACCCCTGAAAAGCCGGCCAATCACACCAACAGGGATTGTTGGGTGTTCAAGTAGGCAGGCAAGTTAAACGCCGAAAACAAAGACAAGGGGCTGCATAGCGATGACGATGAGGAGCCCCGGCCGCTGAACAACAAGGGACAGAAGGGTTTTCCCCCACAAGTGCGGACGGTGAACATGATATACGCAACCCACATCCCCAAGAGCAAGCGGAAGCGCGCGTTAAGGGACGTATATGTGATAGAGCCAGTCGCCCCAGAGTTCAACCCATGGTCCTCCTACCCGATCACCTTTGATCGAAGGGACCACCCCACTAGCACCCGTCACGGCGGCTTTGCCGCATTGGTTCTAGACCCAATTATTGACGGATTTCATCTCACTAGAGTCCTTATGGACGGCGGCAACAGCCTGAACCTGCTTTACCAGGATACAGTGCAGAAAATGGGCATAGATCCCTCGAGGATTAAGCCCACCAAAACGACCTTTAAAGGCGTAATACCAGGTGTAGAGGCCAACTGTACAGGCTCAGTCACACTTGAGGTGGTCTTCGGATCTCCGGATAATTTCCGAAGCGAGGAGTTAATCTTCGACATAGTCCCGTTTTGCAGTGGTTATCACGCACTGCTCGGGCGAACCGCATTCGCTAAGTTCAATGCGGTACCACATTACGCATACCTTAAGCTCAAGATGCCAGGCCCTCGAGGAGTAATTACGGTCAATGGAAACACTGAACGCTCCCTCCGAACGGAGGAGCACACGGCGGCCCTTGCAGCGGAAGTACAAAGCAGCCTCTCCAGGCATTTCTCCAGTCCGGCCACTAAACGACCGGACACCGTCAAGCGCGCCCGGAGTAACCTACAACAAGACCGCCTGGCACGATCCAAGTAGGCGTAGCAATGCGGCCCCAACCCCAACCCTCGCAAAAAGGCGACGTCAGTACTTCGCGTACATAACTACGCTCTCGAGATACCATGGGCACAGGGGGAGGGGCACCATCACGGCACGCCCAAAACACGGCTTCAACCGTACCAGGGGCTGCCGATTTTTTTTAATTTTCTCTTACTTTCTGGACTCCACTCTTCGGAAGGCCTGTTCGGCAGTTCAATTGCCGCACAAATGATGCAAGAACCAGGGAAGCAGACAAGCCACGCCGCATTATGGAACTCCCAGGTGGTCTCTATCACGAGCAGTATACCTGTTTCGCATATTATTCCGCAACTTGCCCCTGGAGCGGACATGTTATATAGTCCAACCTTTTGCTTATCGCATTATTTGTATCATTCTGCTTTGATCGCAACTCTTTTTAATAAACAATGCATAGCTTTTGTCTATTTTTGCATTACTCTTTTTTTATACTTATATATGTTCCTTAACGACATGTTGCACCCATACACTTTGGTACGGCCAAAATATGCCAGGGGCTTCAATACCCCTCAACATGGTGTGAGAAGTGCGAACACTTTAACAAGTGCGGCACCCCGAACTTATAGCATTATATGCATTGGCTCCGAATCATGTCTTGGGTCAATAGTTGGGTTTGCCCGGCTCCTATGTTTTGGTGCCTTACGTTCCGCTATATCGGCTAAGGTAGCACTAGGAGAACCACTGCGATTGTGCCTCGGTTGAGCTGGGTCGAGCACCTTAGTGGAGAAAGCTAAAACTGACCGTCATGATGAGGCGAGAGCTGGTCGCTGTTCGAGAGGTCTTTTCGAGTCCTTAAAGACTTATGCCGCTTAGGGCGAGGAGCCGGCTCTGTCCGGCCAAGGCGTGGATAGCGCCCCGAACTCGGTCTTCCGAATACCAGGGGCTTCGCCGAAATTTAAAATTATAGAATTCTATGGCTAAGTGAGAGTGTTCACACATTATAGTCCGATTGCCTTGTTCGTTGGGCTGAGCGCCTCCCTCGAAGGACCCAAACATGGGAAAAAGAGCCCTCAGGTTTATCCCCGAACACCCCAGCAATAGCGGCACGGGGGCAGAAGCCGACGACTCGCCATCTCTCAGAATTGATAAACAGCCGCACAGAAGGTAATATTTTAAATTCAAACAGCATTGCTTAAGCGCATATGAACAAGTTTTCAGCGCACAGGACAAAATGGGCGAGTTTTATTCAAAAATTACATCCATAGAACATTCATCCGCCACAAGGCGGGCACCCTTCAGAACATCCTTATAATAATTTTCAGGCTTGTGATGCTCTTTCCCCGGCGGTGGCCCGTCCTTCACAAGCTTCTCACAATCCAGCTTGCCCCAGTGCACCTTCGCACAGGCAAGGGCCCTACGGGCACCTTCAATGCAGACGGAGCGCTTGATGACTTTAAGCCTTGGACAGGCCTCCACCAGCCGCCGCACCAGCCCGAAATAGCTCCCAGGCTGAGCCTCTCTAGGCCACAGCTGAACTATGAGGCCCTTCATGGCCTGTTCGGCCGCCTTGTGGAGCTCGACCAGTTGCTTCAACTGGTCGCTCAAGGGCACGGGGTGTCCGGCCTCAGCGTACTGAGACCAGAACACCTTCTCCGTCGAGCTGCCCTCCTCGGCTCGATAGAATGCGGCGGCATCAGATATACTCCGGGGAAGATCTGCGAACGCGCCTGGAGAACTCCGGATTCGGGTAAGTAACAAGTAACTCACGCTTATGTGTTTACTTTGCATAAAGAATGGCTTACCCGCCGCTATCTTCTTCACCTCATCCAACTCTTGGAGGGTCTTCCGGGATTCGGCCTTGGCAGACTTGGCACTTTCAGTAGCCGCCGCGAGCTCGGACGCTCGCGTCCTTGAGTCACGCTCCAAACTCTCATGTTTTTCCATGAGAGCCTGGAGCTCTTGCCGCACCTTGCCAACCTCGGCCTCATACTTTTCTCGCTCAGTGCACTCCACGGCTGACCTCTTCTCGGCCTCGAGCAGCGCTTGCTTCAGGGTTGCCACCTCAGATGTGGCCCCTACAATAGCCACGGTACTCCTGTCATTTTTCGCAATTGCACCTTTTTATACACATTTATACAAGGTATTTCTTACCTTCACTGTCCTCGAGCTGCTTCTTGGCACATCCGAGCTCTTGCTCGGACCGCTCGAGGTCCTGCTTTAGCACGTCCACTTTCGCAGTCAGTGCGGCAGACGCCAGCAGGGAAGCCTGCACACGCATATTGACCTCTTTTTGTTAGACTCCTGCGAATTTTATTTGATCCTCTATTCGACTTTTCTTCCCGAACGCCAAATAGAGCATCAGGGGCTACTGTCCTATGCGGTAATGTTATTTACACATTCTTTACTTACCTCAAAGCCTGTTAAAAGGCTTGTACAAGCTTCAGTCAGTCCGCTCTTGGCGGACTGAACCTTCTGGACCACCGCACTCATAATAGTGCGGTGCACCTCGTCGATGGAGGCGCCTTGGAGCGCCTCCAACAGATTGTCCGGCGCCTCCGGTTGGACGGAGGTCACCGGCACGGCGGGCTTGGTCCTCTTGGAAGGAGGTCCCCCACCGGACTCTGGAACCTTTGAAGGTTCCGGAGCGGTGTCCGGCCTAGGGCCGGACTTGGAGCCCTGGGGGGTTTCGTCCCCTTTACTCCTGGAGTCCTTGAGGTCGCCTTGCGGCACCTCCAGGACCACCTCCTCCCGGATTGGAACCTGTTGGGACAACACTTCAGTGTCGTCCATAGGGCAGGGGGAGGAAGCCGTCGGCAGCGAGTTCACATCTGACGAGTCCAGTGAGCCGCTCGACGACGCGTCGAGCCGGTCTTTGGGTGGGCTGCATAAACATATTTGACATAAGGGAAAGTTGTGCGATAATCGAATACTATGAAATCACTCCGGTATCCGGATACTTACGATTTCGCCAGGGGCTTGGCCCTGGGCGGCCACTCCTCTTCGCCGTCGTCGGCGTTGGTGGAGTAGTCCGGAGGATGGATTCTCCCCTTCTTGGACCCTTCAGCCTCCCAGTTGGGGCGGCCTTCCTTTTCTTCCCTTCCCTCGCTGGAGGGGGGGGTCTCTTCTTCCTCCTCCTCATCTTCGTGGGAGGAGTGCGTCTTGGATTCGTCGGATGGTGAATCCGACACCTCCAGGTGTCGGGCACTCTTTTGAGTCCCCGCGGCCCTTTTTGCGGCCTTCTTCTCCGGCACCACGTAGGGTGTCGGAACCAGCAGCTTTGCCAAGTGGGCATCGACTGGGTCTTCGGGCAAAGGTGCCAGACAGTCGATCCGTCCGGACTTCTCCTGCCAATCCTGTCAAAGGTAAGGGAGCTTAGATCCCGTATAGAGTTAATCTATGAAAAGCTAGTGCGCTGTAAAAAATACAAAAAGCTTACCGCGCTAGCGTGACGCTGCGCACTGAATCTGCGATCCTCGGTAGCGGATGCGGGAGCCTCGGCGCCTTTGAAAAGCACCATCCAGGCATCTTCGTACGTCGTGTCGAAGAGCCTACTCAGAGTTTGGTGCCGCGCTGGATTGAACTCCCATAGGTTGAAAGCCCGTTGTTGACACGGGAGGATCAAGCGGATAAGTATAACCTGGACTACGTTGACAAGCCTAAGCTGCTTGTTCACCAGGGATTGGATGCATGTTTGTAGTCCAGTCACCTCCTTTTGGCTGCCCCACGATAGGCCCGTCTCTTTCCAGGACGTGAGCCGCGTTGGGGGTCCGGACCGGAACTCGAGGGCTGCGACCCACTTAGGGTCGCACGGCTCGGTGATGTAAAACCACCCCGATTGCCACCCCTTCAGGGTCTCCACGAAGGAGCCCTTGAGCCATAGGACGTTGGCCATCTTGCCCACCATGGCGCCTCCGCACTCCGCCTGGTTGCCGCTCACCACCTTTGGCTTGACGTTGAAGGTCTTGAGCCATAGGCCGAAAATGGGGCGGATGCGGAGGAAGGCCTCGCACATGACGATAAACGCCGAGATGTTGAGGAAAAAGTTCGGGGCTAGATCATGGAAATCCAGGCCATAGTAGAACATGAGCCCCCGGACAAATGGATGCAGAGGGAAGCCCAGTCCCTGGAGGAAATGGGGGAGGAATACCACCCTCTCATGGGGCCTGGGAGTGGGGATGAGCTGCCCCGTTTCGGGAAGCCGGTGCACGATGTCGCTAGCCAGATATCCGTCCTTCCTCAGCTTTTTGATGTGTCCCTCCGTGATGGAGGAGACCATCCACTTGCCTCCCGCTCCGGACATGACTGGAGAAGGTTGAGGTGGTAGTGCGGACTTGGGCGCTGGAGCTCGAGTGCGCAAGAATGGATAGGCGAAGGAGGAAGAAGGCGTAGGTGAAAAGGTGGATCCTTATCCCCTTATATGGGTGGACGCAACTACACATCCCCACCAGCCTGGTAAAACTCGCTTATCTCCCAAGCGCCGTAATTAAAGGCGCGGTTGGGTTACCCACGCCCGTATTGATGGGAATCCCGGAATAAGGGGACACGATCTCTGCTTTAACAAGACGTGCCAAGGAAACCACCTCGCATAACACGCTGAGATGGAACAGTGAAACAGTTCGAATAAAAGCTTGGCCGTGGTGTGATGTCACACTATGGAATACGTCAGCAGATTAGATTTGTGTAAATACTATTCTCTCTATGGCAATATGTGGAAACTTATTTTTCAAAGCCAGACACTATCTTTGTGTTCAAAATCTTCTATGAAGTACTTGGAGGAGGAACCCGCCTTGCAATGCCGAAGACAATTTGCGCGCCAGACTTGTCGTCATTGAAGCCTGGTTCAGGGGCTACTGAGGGAGTCCTGGATTAGGGGGTGTCCGGATGGCCGGACTATACCTTCAGCCGGACTCCAGGACTATGAAGATTCAAGATTGAAGACTCTGTCCCGTGTCTGGAAGGGACTTTCCTTGGCGTGGAAGGCAAGCTTGGCAATACGGATATTTAGATCTCCTACCATTGTAACCGACTCTATGTAACCCTAACCCTATCCGGTGTCTATATAAACCGGAGGGTTCTAGTCCGTAGGACAACATACACATCAACAATCATACCATAGGCTAGCTTCTAGGGTTTAGCCTCTCTGATCTCGTGGTAGATCTACTCTTGTACTACCCATATCATCAATATTAATCAAGCAGGACGTAGGGTTTTACCTCCATCGAGAGGGCCCGAACCTGGGTAAAACTTCGTGTCCCTTGCCTCCTGTTACCATCCAGCCTAGACGCACAGTTCGGGACCCCTACCCGAGATCCGCCGGTTTTGACACCGACAGCCGTCAACAGGCTGAAAGTGACACCGGGCCATAAATTGGCCCAACACTTAAATGGGCCGCTAAAAGGCCGAAACTCAGGTCCGACTACAAATGGCTCATCAGATTTATGGGCCGTCAACAGGCTGAAAGACACACCGGGCCGGAAATTAGCCCAACATTTAAATGGGTCGCTAAAAGGCCGAAAGATGTACATCCTGAAAATTGGCCCATCCATTAAATGGGCCGTTAACAGGCCGAAATCTCATCGGGCCGATATTGAGCCCAAATATATAGAGGGCTGTTAACGGGCTCGAACTGACGATGGGCTACAATGGTGTCAAATCTTTAACGGGCCGGTGACGGGCCGAATTGGCACATCTCGTATGGGCCGTGGGCTTAAATGGACCTCACACAAGTAGGCCTTATATGGGCTGGCCTGCTAATTTTTACTGGGCCGACCTTTTTCATGAGAATGGGCCACTGTTGGGCCGTGCCACGTGTCGACCTATCATAGGTGCCTCCTGTCCAATGAGTGGATGACATCTGTCCCAACGGTGAGGCAACACGCGTTTCCTGTGGCCAATGATGATTTTACAAGTGGAAAATCCCCATTGGTCCGGGCTGTTAACGGGTTATCGGATCCAAAACCAGACCCGATAGCTTAACGGCATTCCGTTACGGTGGATGCCACGTGTCGGTCACCCTTGACGAAAGCACTTCTGTGATGCGCGATTTATTGTCATGGAAGTGGACACTTCCGTGATGATAATGTTGGTAATGTCATGGAACACTTCTACGTCAGCACAGGTATGGCTATCTTGATTCTGTCATAAAATCGTCATGGATGTACATGCATGACAAAAACGCGACCTACTGTGACAAACATGTATCATCACAGAAGTGTATTTTTTTGTAGTGTGGTCAATAGCAGGCAACACAATTAGTGTATCATCAGCATACTACACTATGGGGAAATCCTGACTATGAGAAGGGATTGGAAGAGTCAATATTCCTTTACTGCACATATCATTCACTACAGACTGAAGCAGGTCAGCAGCAAGCACAAAATGTAAAGCTGACATTGGGTCTCCTTGTCTAACCCCCCTCTTACATTTAAAGTGGTGACCAGGTACACCATTAAGAAGCACCGAAGATGAACCAGATGACAGAATGGATTGCATCCAAGATATCCATTTGTTATTACAACTCTTGTATCTTAGAATTCTAAGAATGGCATCATGCTCAATAGTGTCAAAGGCCTCAGTAACATCCAATTTTAGCAAGACAATTGGTCTTTTTGAAGCTTTACATTGGTGAATGTACTCAAAACACCAAGCTAGACAATCCTGAATAGACCTAGATTTAATAAACCCATATTGGTTTCTATGAATACAGGAAAGAATCACTTTCTACAGTCTGTTTGCTAGAAGTTTAGTGAGAAATTTCAGACAGGTATTTGTCAAAGAGATTGGCATGTAGTCATTCAAACCCTCAGGAGATAGCTTTTTTGGGATCAAGGTTATGAGAGAGATGTTGATACACTCCAAATCAAGGTGTCCTTCAGAAAAATCTTTGACCAATTGATCAAAATCATCCTTAATGATGTGCCAGCACTTCTTAAGAAGGAGGCCCGTGAAACCATCCATGCCAGTTGTTGGTGCTCATACTTTTTCATTGTACCATCCATGCTAGTTTATTTTCTTTTCTAAGCCTTCTTCTTGTGTGTTTGAAAAACCTTAAGAAAAAGCAAAAAAATTAGTTGTAGATTTTAGCTAGTTTACTTTCCATGCCTATAGTAGTAGTAATTAAAATAAAACCCTAAAAGATTTCTCGTTCTTCTTTTGCTTGTTGGGAGCTTTCCCGTGTAAATAGTTTTATTTCTTTTCTTATTCTTTGGGGTTCGAGAAGAGAAGACCATGATGAAAATGTTGAGTGGCTCTCATATGCATTATTGTTGATTTAACCAAGAGCACATATTACCTTGTCTTCTCCCTTGTATTAAATGCTTGCAGATTCCAGCTTAGTCCAATGCACATGCACTATTATTATTATCCACACTGTTCGGTCATGTGAGTGAAAGGCAATATTGGCGATATATGATGGACTGATTAAGATGAGAGAAGCTGGTATGAACTTGACCTATCTTGTTTTTGTAAATATGATTAGTTCATCATTCCTGATTCAGCCTATTATGAATGAAACATGTTTGCAATGACAATTAGAGATTATAGTTGCCCATGCCATGCTTAATTAGCTAAGAGTGTATAATGGTTTACCTTGCGTGCCAACATGCTATTAAAATGGTTGTGAGTGGTATGATAGGGTGGTATCCTCCTTTGAACGGTTCGAGTGACTTGATTTGGCACATGTTCACGCATGTAGTTGAAACAAAATCAACATAGCCTCCACGATATTTATGTTTATTGTGATTTATATCCTACTCATGCTTGCACTCGTTGTTGATTAATCTTAATGCATGTTCATGACTGTTGTCACTCTCTAGTTGGTCGCTTCCCAGTCTGTTTCTAGCCTTCACTTGTACTAAGTGGGAATACTGCTTGTGCATCCACTTCCATAAACCCCAAAGTTATTCCACATGAGTCCACCATACCTTCCTATAAGCGGTATCTACCTGCCGTTCCAAGTAAATTTGTATGTGCCAAACTCTAAACCTTCAAATGAAATTCTGTTTTGTATGCTCGAATAGCTCATGTATCAACTAGGGCTGTCTATATCTTCCATGATAGGTGGGTTATTCTCACGATGAGTGGACTCTGCTCATCACTCACGAGAAAATGGCTGGTAACCGGGATGCCCAGTCCCATGCTCAAATCAAAATACTTGAAAACAAAAATCCCCCAAGATTGTTGTTAGTTGGAGGCACCCATTGTTTCGAACAAGCCATGGATTGATGTTTGCTGGTGGTGGGGCAGTATAAACTTTACCATTCTGTTTGGGAACCGCCTATAATGTGTGTAGCATGGAAGATATTGAGATCTCTTGGTTGTTATGTTGACAATGAAAGCATACCACTCAAAATATTATTTATCTCTATTTCAAAACTCGTGCTCTGGCACCTCTGCAAATCCCTACTTCCCTCTGCAAAAGGCCTATCGATTTACCTTTATGTTGAGTCATCATCCTCTTATTAAAAAGCGCCAGTTGGAGAGCACCGCTATCATTCACATGCATTGCTATTAATTTACATTGAGTATGACTGTGAATGGATCTCTTTTACCATGAATTACAATGTCTAGTCAGTCCTTGATCTTCAGGGGTGTCTGCATTTATGTTTTGCGGTCTCAGAAAGGGCTAGCGAGATACCATCTTGTTATATCATGTTATGATTGTTTTGAGGAAGTGTTGTCATCCGAGATTTATTATTATTGCTCGCTAGTTGATTATGCCATTGATATGAGTAAACATGAGACCTAAATGTTATTGTGAATATGGTTAGTTCATAATCTTTACGGAAAACTTGAATGCTGGCTTTACATATTTGCAACAACAAGATCAAACAAAGTTTGTAAAAGTTTTTCTTTGTCACTTTCAGTTTGTCAACTGAATTGCTTGAGGACAAGCAAAGGTTTAAGCTTGAGGGAGTTGATACGCCTCCAACGTATCTACTTTTCCAAACACTTTTGACCTTGTTTTGGACTCTAACTTGCATGATTTGAATGGAACTAACCCGGACCGACGCCGTTTTCAGCAGAATTGACATGGTGTTATTTTTGTGCAGAAATAAAAGTTCTCGGAATGACCTGAAAATTCATGGAGACATGTTTTGGAACTAATAAAAATACTGGCGAAAGAATCAACATCAGGGGGCCCACACCCTGTCCATGAGGGTGCAGGGCGCGCCCCTGCCTCGTGGGCCCCTTGAGACTCCAGCGATGTCAACTCCAACTCTATATATTCACTTTCAGGGAGAAAAAAATCAGAGCGAAGGATTCATCGCGTTTTACAATACGGAGCCGCCGCCAAGCCCTAATCTTCATCGGGAGGGCTGATCTGGAGTCCGTTTGGGGCTCCGGAGAGGGGAATCCGTCGCCATCGTCATCATCAACCTTCCTCCATCACCAATTTCATGATGCTCACCGCTGTGCGTGAGTAATCCCATCATAGGGTTGCTGGACGGTGATGGGTTGGATGAGATTTACCATGTAATCGAGTTAGTTTTGTTAGGGTTTGATCCCTAGTATCCATTATGTTCTAAGATTGATGTTGCTATGACTTTGCTATGCTTAATGCTTGTCACTATGGCCCGAGTGCCATGATTTCAGATCTGAACCTATTATGTTTTCATGAATATATGTGAGTTCTTGATCCTATCTTGCAAGTCAATAGTCACCTACTATGTGTTATGATCCGGTAACCCCGAAGTGACAATAATCAGGACCACTCCCGATGATGATCGTAGTTTGAGGAGTTCATATATTCACTTAGTGTTAATGCTTTGGTCCGGTACTCTATTAAAAGGAGGCCTTAATATCTCTTAGTTTCCAATAGGACCCCGCTGCCACGGGAGGGTAGGACAAAAGATGTCATGCAAGTTCTTTTCCTTAAGCACGTATGACTATATTCGGAATACATGCCTACATTACATTGATGAACTGGAGCTATTTCTGTGTCACACTATGTTATAACTGTTGCATGAGGAATCGCATCTGACATAATTATCCATCATTGATCCATTGCCTGCGAGATTTTCACATATTGATCTTTGCTTAGTTACTTTTTCGTTGCCACTGTTATGATTGCTACAAAAACTACTACTGTTACTTTTGCCACCGTTATCGTTACTTCCATACTACTTTGCTACTAAATACTTTGCTGTAGATATTATGTCTTTCAAGTGTGGTTGAATTGACAACTCAACTGCTAATACTTGAGAATATTCTTTGTCTCCCCTTGTGTCGAATCAATAAATTTGGGTTGAATACTCTACCCTCAAAAACTGTTGTGATCCCCTATACTTGTGGGTTATCAATGTGTTGCCCCAATTCCCAAGTGAGGACAGCCACAACCCCCACCACTTGAGTGAGACGAGTGACTCCACCATATGTGACTTTGAGTGGACCTATTTTGAGGGAGTGAGTGAGGCACCACATAGAGAGAGTGTGATAGTTGATAGGGCATGTGAGGTCACTATGATTTCTAACAACTTAACCTCTACCTCTATTGTGTCTTCTCATTTGGTGCTAGGTCCCATATATGATGACGCACTGATTCGCGATGACTACATCCTACCTTTGGACAAGACGAAGTCCATGGTGGAATATGATGCACCCCACATGGTTCCATCAAGTTGATGATGATTACCACCATTTGGTCTTTACCACCTCACCTACACCACTTGAGTGGAATGAACAAGGTAATATAGGTGAAGGTGATGCTCTAGTCCCACTAGTGGAAATTCTTGACATTGATTGCTTGCATGATGTTGATTAACCTATTACCATGCTTCATGCTAGTGCGACTTCCCCATGCGATGATTTACCTATTTATGATGAGTTTGATGATTGCCATGTGGAGTCTATTAGTTGTGATGCCATGTTACATATGATTTCTTGTGACAATTCTCTAGGTTACATCATGTTTGATAATCCGCTTGACTTGTTATATGCTATGCATGAGATCAACAGTATGTCATATTTGCAATCTCTTCGTAGTGACTATGCATATGCCATTAAAATTAACCCAGTTTGCATATATGGCATAGATGACAAGCCCATGGTTATTGGCATTTGTTTTTCTTGTGATGATATTGATATGCTCCCTTTGCATCATTTATCTCATATGCCATGCCATGACCACCTAGCTTCAGATATGCATTGTTTTGAATGTTGTCCATTTTCTCCATATGATGTTTCCAATATTGCTCATGAGGAGACCCCCATAGTTTCCTCATACATGTTAGGATATTTTGGTTCATCCTATCCAATGCATAATCCCAATAATTGTGTCCACAGTATGCTCCCCATGAATCATAATGATATTTATGTGCCATATAATTGCATTCTCAATTTGTGTCCCCATCGTGTTATACACAATAACTATTCTTTCATGATGGATGACATTTTCTTATACCATGCATCAAATTTCTTTGAGCGATTCTTATCATGTGCTAACTCTTACATGCACATACACATCAAGATGGATGATGTGTACATTTACCACGCACACAATTTCTTTGGTTTGTGTATCTTTTGTGTAGGTACCCATAAATACTTGTCAACCTCACAATCCCATGAGTTGACAAAATGAGCTCTAGAGAGCAATGATGACTTGGGATCCCATGGATTTTCTTTCCCACCGCTATCTTCACGCAAATACTTCGCGCATTTCTTCTACACGGCCCTCACTTTGCTATGGGTTACTGTCCATTACATATTATACCATCTTGCCATGTTCACTTTGCATGATATGCTCATTCCCATGCCTTTGCCATGCATTTGTGACCCATGCTTTGCATTGCACATGATGATTGACTCTAATACTTGTATGTGTATTTCCAAGCTTGGTGGAGATATCACTTGTTATTGCCATGTTTGCTTTGCAACCCATGCCTATGATTATACTATGATCTTGCTTTGTGATCGTGCTTGCGATATGTCATGTGCATTGCCTATATATATTATTTGCTCACATGACATGATTGCCATGATTTCCTCTAGTATGTTGCATCTTTGCACTACTAGCTTGCACGACTTGATTACTATGATTGCTTGCCTTGTTGCATCACCAATGATTCATACTTTCTCGCTTCATACTGTTGATGACAACCAGTTCCATGCTTTACACATGATTCATATTGCTATTTTTCATATATCTCCATATGTTTCCTCTCTCACACTAGATGATTTGACATGTATTGAGTGCAATAATGCCCTTAGTCTTGATAATGAGTTTGCCCCCATAGCATTCTCACATATATTTGGAGACTTTGACATATTCCTTGTGAAGCATGCTTGTCTTACCTCTTTGCACCATATACCTAGTGCCATGAATATTGTCATTTGTTGCATCATAGTATTCATGCACTTGTGCTTCTAATGGTTATGTGCAAGATAAGAGAACCATCATGATGGATGATGTGTTTATCTACCATGCGCATACATTCTTTGCTTTCTTTTGTGCATGTGAAGGATACATTGACTTGGTGTCAACTTCCACTTCCCGCAAGTTGACCATTCGAGATCTTGAGAGCGAGCCTCATACATTCCACCACGACTCTCTTCTACACCGCCTTTGCTTGTGCTTCGGCATTGTGAAGGATGCACAAGAACACGCCTTCAAGGTGACATCTTTCTTGAGCATGGATATTACAGATAATACTACTTGTGTTGCTTGCACCATGAGACTTATTGTTCATCTTGGATCACTTGATTGCACACATGTTAGAGATCTTGCTTTGACTTATCATTTTCGCCTTTCCATGCCTCATGACATATATACCTTGTATGTTGCATCCCATTCTTGGATTACTTTCTCCTATTATATGCTTGGTTGCAACAATGTAATTTCTTCACATATGCCATGCCCCATTAATTACTATATGATTGCCTTGATTTCCTCACACATGATGAACAATTTCTCTTTCTATTGTGTTGAGTGCCACAGTATATTCACTACACCCTATGCACGTTATGATCGGATTGTCTTGCACTTGACCCATGTGTTTAGACATATAATCTTTTTTCGTGTTGTGAATCATTCATATCCTACCATAGAACTTTCATTGAGCAATTTGTGAATGCTTGCTATGACCTCGAGGTAGATGCTTATTCTCTTGACACACATATTTGCATCACTACCTCACAATTGCATACTTGTCTCCATGATATCTTTGCTTGTGCTCGATTGATATGCTTACATGCCATGTCACAATCCTTTGTCACACCCTATGATATTCTTGATGACGACACTTGTTTGGTGAATCACCTCTTGAATGCTTGGTTTTGCACTAACACTAACCACATTTGTTTTCCAAGTGTTTGTTGTCCTTACTCCTTTTGAAGGAATCACAAGACGGTGCGACATTGGAGAGTGCCCATTTCGAGCTTCAAGATGACAAGTACTTGGTGAATGTCCACTCCTACAAGGTGAAGCCATCTCTTTCCCATGGTGATTTGGTTTTCGATCCGAGGTCAGATCTTTCCTGGGGTGGGGGGGGGAGAGGATGCGGAGCATCCTATGGACATCACCATGCTAAGAGTCCGTTCGGTGAGTGGCACGTGCGACATCTACTTCCCATACACAAAGGTGAATCATCTCCTTTACACGTGCTCTCTTGACCCCTTCGAGGATGGTATACTACTTGACACTTCTCCGGTTTGCATGCATAGGTATTGTCGGACCTTCATGAATGTTGAGGAGGAGTGCAAGCGCCAAGGAACAACTACACCATCCGTGAGAGAAGCCTGGAAGCGACAATGGAAGAAGACGGAGCTGCTGACACTACAGCGGCCGGACATCCGGCGCCTGTGCATCCTCCAAGGAGCCGCACCAACAGGGCCGAAGAATCAGTGGCCGAACATCCGGCCCATGTGCCCGGACATCCGGGGCCTCGGCAACCCCCAGATATCCGGCATCATCCCCGGAAATCTGGCAGCGACATATCTAGAGAGCAATTGGAGTGCCACTTTAGCCCGGACATCCGACCAAGACCCCGGACATCCGGCTCGTCCTGAAGCCCTGGACATCCAGCCCCCAGCCTGGACGTTCGGCAGCTGCGCGTGCCTAACCGGGCCAAAGGCCCATGTATCTCCTCCTGACTTACCCCTTCGTGGCCCTAGACTATATATACTCCTCCACCTCCTTCTATTTAGGGTTAGCAAAGTGATTGCTCATTTGTATGTGAACTTTGCTCCTACCTACCTCTACTCTTGAGAGAGAGAGAGACTAATCCATTGGAGGCCAAGACCTCCATCTAGGAGAAGATCTCGAGCGATTCAAGACCTCCTCACAGAGAAGATCCTTGTAGGATTCAAGCCCCCATCTCCTTTGGATTTGGGATGAACTTTACCTTGTATCTTTCCCTTTGTTGTTTATGTACCTTGTGGATCTTATGTCTTTGATTGTCTAGTGGATGTGTGGTTGGACTTGTTCTTGAGTGTTTGCCCTTGTGATTTCTCGCCATTCTTCCCCGTGTTCTTCGTGTTCTTCGAGAGAATCCACTCTAACCGTGAAAGATCGGCCTACACCGGGTTAGCCCCATATCACTTACACTAGTTGTTGGGATATTACTATCAGTCATGACCCGCCCAGGAGGGGCCGGGTCAGCCCCAATGGCGGGTTATGAAAGAAGCCCATTAAACATTCAAGACGATAGGTTATTAAACCTTATAGAAGGCTCAAGGGCCTGGAGGCGGCTTAAGGCCCGATATTGTAGACCGCCGTATGCAAGGAAAGACTTGTAAAGAAAGGCATGTAAAGGAAGACACCGAGCCGGACACGATTATGAGCCGGCCGGGACTCTGTAGGCCACCAGGTGTCAACCCATGTATATAAGGGGACGACCCGGTGGCGGCTTAGGGTAAGAGACAACAAGTCGACAACCAAGCTGGCGAGTTGAGCCTCTTGGTGATCGAAACCCCAGCAATACCAACCCCAACTAGACGTAGGCTTTTACCTTCATCGTAAGGGGTCGAACTAGTATAAAACCCTCTCGTGTTGTTTGTCCTGATTAACCCCTTTAAGCTTCCTAGTGTGATGGCCCTACGACTAAGTCTTGCTCTAGGACATCTGCCGTGACAATTCCACGACAGTTGGCGCTCACCGTGGGGCCAGCGCACGGTGGATTTGAGTTCTTGAAGGGCAACTTCGAAGGGCTCAAGGGATACGTTGTGGGCCGGATGACCAAGAGTCGTCGCGGAAAACTCTACATCGACGATGAAGGCTGGGGCCCCGAGGCCGGCTCAATTGAGTACGGATACCGGGTCCCCTTCGGCGGAATTCACGTCTTCATAGGCCGGATCGGCGAGTCAGGTCCTGAGCCGGACGTCCACACCAACCTCATTGAAACGGCCCGGCGCGCGAGGGCCGCCCGTGTTCAATCTGCCGTGAAGCATGCCTTTGTAGGCTGCGTCCACGGCGGTGAATACTCTGAAGGATCGGTGGAGGGCGGTGAGACGGCCGTCTGTTCTGACACTGCTTCATCAACGGGCGAGACGGACTCTTTGTACCAGCTACAGAACGTCATGCTCGGGGGCTGTTCCGATGGCAGCAGTATTCCGGACCCTCTTGAGCCACTGAATTGGGCCGGAGTCTTCATGGCAGGGACACAGCCCGAGCAGAACTCCACAGCAGCGGCGGCAACAACTACCAGGTCGGCTGCGGCCGGGTCAGGAGACCCCGCGTGCCCCCGGCTCATATCTTGATGGACCTCATGGATAAACTGACGACTCTGTTGACTGCCGTGGTAGAGCCGGCAGATAAAGCCCAGCATGACGCAGAGGTGGCACGCGTACGTGAAGAGATGGTGCAAGCTAAGGAAAATCTAGACCCAGAGGAAGTCAGGATGGCAGCAGAGTGGGTGGCTTTGGACGTTCGTGCTCAACAACTTCAAGCGGAGACCTTCTGGCTCTCGGTGTATCTGAACGCGTCGAACGAGGTCATGGGGAGGAGGCATCAGAAAACCCAGTCACGTCTGCCTTTGACGCTCGATCCTAGGAATCTTTTTCACACACCTGGAGCCGGGGGAAGTAACCCGCTGGAGGCACCCCGGATTACAACACCCGGCGCACCGGTCCAGCCGCACGCCATGGATCCACCCCGTATAATTACCGCTCCGCCTCATTACATCCCAATGCCGCCGGGTCACTTCTCCAACCCTTTGGAAAACCTCATCGCAACATCGGCTCGTCTGGCGGCTCTTCCGATGGAAGGTGACTCACCGGCGGCAATTGAAACATGAAGGGTAACAGAACTTCTTCAAACAACTCTGGCACAGCAGGATGCATACTCCTACAGTCGAGACATGATCCATTCAACTCCTCGCCCAAGCCAGAGCCTGAGTTACAATAGGCATATGGAATCCGCTGATATGTCAAGAAATGTTCAACGCCACAACCGGCCATACAGGCATGAGCAGGTGCGGGCTGGAGCCCTTAACTTGGCGGATCATGAGAGGATTCGTCAAGAGGCGGAACGATCAGTTCAAATGGCAGCAGATCAGGCGGCTCATCAAAATTTTCTGGCTTATCCAGCAACCTCGGTCGAGGCAGGAGTGGCCACAAGAATCGGAGGCGTTCCTTGCTTGGTGCCGGCCATACGTAATGAGCGTTTGCCAAAGGACTTTAAGGGGCCTCGTAAGGTGCCTAATTACATAGCTGACTTACAGCCCGGGGCTTGGATTGAGAGTTATGAGATGGCTATGGAGTTATTGGAGGTCAGCGATGCAGCAATGGCCAAGTATTTCACTATGATGTTAGATGGAATACCTCGTACTTGGTTGAAGGGATTGCCACCCAATTCTATCGGCTCATGGGCAGAGTTGAAGGCCCGGTTCATCCAGAACTTTAAAGACACGTGTAAGCAGCCTATGTCGATTGTGGACCTGACCAATTGCAAGCAAGAGGATGGTGAATCCACAACCCATTGGGTGCACCGGGTCAAGGAGATAATACATTCATCTGATAAAGATGGATGCCGGCTCAGCAGTTGTTGGATTTCGGTTTCCGGCAGATCCTTGAGGTTCGAACACTGGGGTGCGCGTGGAGATTTCGCCTTCTACCTACCTGCACCCCTCCGCCTCGCTAAGATCTAAGCTATGGAAAGAACAGCACAAGAGACACAGGGTTTATACTGGTTAGGGCCACCGTTGTGGTGTAATACCCTACTCCAGTGTGTGGTGTGGTGGATTGCCTCTTGGGCTGATGATGATGAGCAATACAAGGAAGAACAGCCTCGCGAGGGTCTGTTCTTGGCTGGGGGATGAACTGCTAGGAGGAGTTCAGTCACCCTTCTCTCTCTCTCTCTCTTTTCGATTCTCTCTCTGATTTCGATCTTCTTCCGATTCCGATTTCCCATCCCTCTCCCCTGGGGGTGGCTAGTCCTATTTATAGGCAAAGGCCCTGGGCCTCTTCCCAAATATTGAGCAGGAAGGGCGCCAACAATTGGCCATTTTGAAGGGGAACATCTGGTACACTTATCCTGACTAAAGTTGGTCCTCGCCTGCCGAAGGCTCTGGTGGTGACGTTGGCTTGGGCTCCACAATGACTTCCTCCCTGCCGTTGGACTGGTCTTGGTCTCGTTGCACCAAAACGGGTGCCTTTGCTTGATGCTCTCGCCTGTGCTTGCTCCCTTTGCACCAAAGAGGAAAGGAGGACACTGCACGGGCTGGCGCCCGCCTGGCACCCTTGGTCGTCATGGCTTGCGTCACGGGCACCTTGTGAGGTACCCCGCCTTGATCTCCCCGCCTCCTCGCGAGCCAGCCTGACGAGGCCGTGCCTGAGGAAGCTCCGTGTCGTCCGCCCCGCGAGGCTTGGCCCCTCGCGAGGGTCTTGGGTCTGTGTTGATGAAGATGGGCCGTGCTGGGCCCCTTTGAGCCACGCCGCAGGCCGCAGGCAGGCAAGTCTGGGGACCCCCGTTCCCAGAACGCCGACAGTAGGCCCCGGGCCCAAGGAGCGCCCGGACTTGGCCGTGCAGGGAGGCGAAAGGGCAAGGGCGAAGCACCGCGGGCCCTAACAGCCTGCGGCCTTGGGCGCCGCGTGGCGGTTGATTGGACGTGAGCACCTCAGCAACCGCGCGAGTTGATAAAGGAGAGGCATGTGCCTAGGCTTTGCTTTTTTGCTTTCTCCGGTTGCTGCTCGGATCCCCTTTCTTGCGCCTCTCCTTCCTTCCTCCAAAATTTCCAGATCTACTCCGACTGCGTGACCTAGGAAGCCATGTCGCCTCGTCAGTCCCCGGCCGGATCTTGGTACTCGTCTGCCCTGGACTCGCCGAACATGTCAGAGGCGAGCCTCGCCCGGTTGCGCCGGATGGCGGCGGCGCAGGGCATCAATGGGGCGAAGGTGTTCAAGGCCGGCTCTGCCACCCCTAAGGGCCAAGGGAGCACCTTCTATCCGTTCTTTGTAAGCGCCATTGCTGCTGGCCTGGTGCCTCCCTTCTCCGAGTTCTTCTTCTCTGTCCTCCGCCATTATAAGCTACAGGCTCTGCATCTCCACCCCAACTCCGTCCTTCTCCTGGAAATCTTCGCCTATTACTGCGAGGCTCACGTAGGGGTGCAGCCCTCAGTGGCCTTGCTGCGTCACTACTTCTACCTCCGGACCTCTCGCAGTCCTGCTTCCGCGTGCGCGAGCTTCATCGCGTACGGTGGCGCCATTGCCATTTCGAACCCGAGGAAAAGGATTGAGGGCTTCAGGAGCAAGTGGGTCTTGGCAGATGCTGGGCGCATCCACCCTCGGCTGATCTTGCCCACGGAGCAACCCACGAGCTCCAGCCCTCAGTGTCCTGTCTTCTGCAGCGCTGACGCGGGTCCTCACCCACATCTACCTTTGTGATCCCGGCGTCGACCTCGACAGCCTGCTGGAGCCAGTAAGCGGCGAGCGTGCCGCTGTCGCTGCCGAGGCCGTGAAGGGTCGTGCGGAGGCTCTACTGGGGAAGTTCCGGGCCTTCAGCACCAAGCCGAAGCAAGGCACTGCCGACCCCGCTGCTCCATGAGGCGAACCCACTCCGTGCTGCTCCACCGCCGACAAGTGACTCCGTTGTGGCTCCTGTCCTGCCTTTAATTCCTGCACATGTATCATGCCTCGGGGAGGTGTTCAAACTTGCGTTTGGCATTGAGATAACAGTGTGGACTGTAATATTTGCTTTTGAATTCCTTGAAATTTACGCTTTTCCTTCCTACTTGCTTATGTTCTATGCCGGCAGAGCCCGGCCCCGCGCATACCTCAGCCGCCATTAGCCCCGACCGGAAACCAGGACAGGACCAAGGAGTGAGGGGCTACGTGACAAGTTAAGCTCCTGAGTCGCGATGTTTAGGAGTCCCCCTTGGCGCACGAACAGCAAGTAGGGAGGTGTGATGTGGGTGGATCTACCGTTCTACGTCTGCAGAGCCCGGCCGCGCGCATACCTCAACCGCCATTAGCCTTTCGGAACTAAGGAGTGAGGGGCTACGTGACCAGTTAGGCTCCTGAGTCGCGATGCTCAGGAGTCCCCCTTGATGCTCAAACGGCCTTCGTACCTTGGCTCCGCTCGGGGAGAGACGCGCGATGAACCAGGCCCGGGGGGGCCTAGCTGGGCGGCATGCGCCTGGGTCACCCCCGTGCCCAGGCCCCTCGTGCGGCACTCCCGAGGGGAGGCGTTACGATGAGGCTAGACACTGAGCTCTGGGCTCCCTGAGGTTGATGCGGCCCGGGGGCCACCCTTAGTTGTTTATCACCAGCGCGGAGCATAGCGCTTCCGTATGTGCACGGGCATAGCCGCTCCTCGGCAGTGTCGTCAGCCAGCACGGAGCATGGTGCTTCCACTGGTACGTGGGAGGGGGCTCCCTTCCGGGAGGAGTCCCTGGAGCGTGTACAACCCCGCCCTGACACGTGGCTGGCACGGTAGGGCCTGGCGAGGTGTATCTGGGCACCCGTGAGCCAGCGCGGGACTCACGGGGCCCTACCTCTAGGCGGGTTGCGCCTGGCACTGGGCCTTATCTTGTGATGTGTACCTGCAAATTTGGTTAGATGCAGGCACTCTACGTCTTCGGGTCCCGGCCCTCGAGCTGGTCTCAGCAGTCGCTGGTATGCCAGGTCGCGATGCCGTGGACAAGGCCAAAGGGTGAGGGCTGGAGAGCCAGTAAGAGCGCTGAGTCGCAATGCTCAGGTACCCCCCCCTTTAATGTGCAAGTGGTTGGCATGGAGAAGAAGAGGTGCCATGGACCAGCATCAAATAATCAAGCATGGTGGGTCGAACGCATAGCCGGAAATAAACGCAAAAGGGATACATGCCGCTGGGTCTGGCCCAAGCGACTTGGGGATGATGCAGCCCGAGGGGCGCCCCCAACAAAGTAAGCTAACAACATGAAATAAAAGGGATACATGCCGCAGGGACGGACCCACGCGGCCTGAGAATAAAGCAGCCCTGGGGGGCGCTCCCAGCCAGAAATGAAACTTGAAAGATGTCACCTGATGATGTTAAGGATGGAGGAGTGTTGGTTTAGCAGACTCGGTGGGCTGTAGAAGCCGATCCTCACGAGCCCCCAGGCCCAGGGGCCTCGGGAGGCTCCGGAGGCGCTGGTGGCTCCTCACGGACCATCTCCATCTCCGCCAGGGCCGTGGAACGCCTGGCCTCTTGAGCCTCCATGATACCCCTCATGACGCGCTGGTACGTGGTAGCCGCGTTCGGCAAGCCATAAGGCGTGCGAACATAGCTGTGGGGTGGACCTTCGCAGCGCCCCACTCGCGAGGGCCAGAGGTGCTCTAGAGAGGCGACTCGATTGAGCCCTGGTATGTCGATGCAGACGCGCAGCCCACCATCCTCGCCTGGATGGGGAGCCACAGCTGGTAGGCGGCGGCCGCCTTTCATGACTCTTGACTCCTGTAGCTCCTGGATGGCCTTGCTGACGAACTCCTGAGGGTCTAGCTCTCCTTGCCTTACTCCTTCTTGAGGGAAATGTGCTTCAAAACACGCCTCCATGTGGTGCCCTAGCGCCTCCCTCGTGACCTTAGCCAGGTCGGTGGCCCTCCAGGGGAGAGCCCCCGAGCCCTGCTTGAGGAGGGCGTCGAGCGCGCTTTCCTATGCGATGGAAGAAGGTTCCCCCTGGGTGGCGGGGGCCCTAAGGGGCCTGCCTCCTGAGGGGCCAGGCCGGACGATGTCTTCTTCTTCTTGGGGGTGGTCTCGGGAAGCCTCCTGCTTCCGTGATCCGGGTCTTCCAGTGACACGGCCTGAAAGGCTCGTTCCAGGGAACACACCGCGTCCTTCTCTTCATAGGGCACCGTGATGACTCCGCCACTTCCTGGCATCTTGAGGACGTTGTAGCCGTGGTGAGTTACGGCCATGAACTTGGCCAGCGCTGGGTACCCAAGGATGGCGTTGTACGGCAGGCGAATGTGAGCGACGTCGAAGTCGATGAGCTCGGTGCGGTAGTTGTCGCGTGCCCCGAAGGTGACAGGGAGGCGGACCTGCCCAATCGGGACCGTGGAGCCGTCGGTGACTCCGGAGAAAGGCTTGGTTGGCTGAAGCTGGCTGTAGGGCACTTGGAGATTGTTGAACGTTTCCACGGACAGGACGTTGAGCCCTGCCCCGCCATCGATGAGGGTCCTGGTGACCACCACGTTGCTGATGATTGGGGAACAAAGCATCGGGAGGACTCCGGCTGTAGCCGCACACTTGAGCTGATCTGCTGAGCTGAACGTGATGGCGCACGCCGACCACCTAAGAGGGCGCATGGCTTCGAGCTTGGGGAGGACTGCATTCACTTCACGGGCAAACTGCTTGAAGATGCGTTGAGAGGCTGGGGCTTGAGCCCCGCCCAGGATGTAGGCGATCGCACGCGGCTCCTGGAAGCCCCCAGCCCCCTCGTCCTGATGGTGGTCCTCATTTATCCTTGGCTGCGGCGGCAGCAAAGGGAGGCCTGCATTGCCTTGCGGGCGATCCTCACGAGGCTGATCCCTCCAGTCTCGCTCGTGAGGCGGGTCTTGCTAGCGACCCTCGCGAGGTCGATCGCGCCACCCTTGGTGCGGGCAGCGGTCTTCCCAGCGTCCTGCGTTCCTTCCTCCTCCTCGACCGTAGCCCCGGTCACCGTGGTCGGGACGACGGCCGATCCTTCCTTCTCGCACGGCTCGGAGCTCTTGACATTCGTTGGTGTTGTGGGTGTGGAGGTCGTGGTACACACAGTACTGACTGCCCTTGGAAGATTCGGGCTGATCTCTGCCCCGCTTGGTGTCTGGTTCTGCCGCGAGCACGGCAGCCCCCTTGCGCTTCACATCCTTGGCCTTGGGCTTCTTCTCTTCTGGGTCTGCGGCAGGCAGCTCGAGGAGGGAGAGACGCCCTTCCTCAGCCCCGGCGCACTTGGTTGCCAAGTTGAACAGCTCCAAGGAAGTGCACAGGTCTTCATGCATCGCCAGCTCCTCCTTCATCTTGACATCGCGCACGCAGTCGGAGAAGGCTGAGATGATGGCCTCCTCGGTCACCTTGGGAATCTTGAGGCGTGCGTTGTTGAAGCGCTGGATGTACTTCTGCAGGGTCTCTCTGGGTTGTTGCTTGATGCGGCGCATGTCGCTCACGGCGGGTGGCCGGTCGCGAGTACCTAGGAAGTTGGCGATGAAGCGGGTGCGCATCTCGTCCCAGGAGGAGATCGTGCCTGGATCCAGGTTCAGGAGCCAGGTGCGGGCCCCGTCCTTGAGCGCCATGGGAACCAGTTCGCCATGACCTTCTCTCCGTTGGCAGCTTCGATGCCCAGCTCATAGAGCTGGAGGAACTCCGCAGGGTCGGCTGTGCCGTCGTAATGAGGAGGCAGGTCTGGCTTGAACTTGCCGGGCCATGCGATGCTGTGTAGCTCGATGGTGAAGGCGCGACATCCTGCTGTGGCCACGGGAGGCCTTGGGTGGCGGAGAGCTTGGTCTTGCATGTCCCCACGCACTGCAGCTGGGAGCAGCATGGGGTCTTGACGTGCGGGAGCAGGAGCATGGTCGCGACGTGCTGGAGCAGGGAGCCCGAGCAGCTTCTTGCGGGCGAGGTACTTCTTGGTAGCTCTGCTCTTGTCGCGCTGGCACCTGACGGAGCGGGTTCCGCCTAGGGGCCACGCGCCTTGGAGCCACGGCGCCTTCTTGAGGAGGAGGCGGCTGGGGCGCCCCCGGAGCTTCGTCGCCCGCGCGGGGCGGGGTGCGGTGCAACGGAACGGACGACGCAGGAGAGCCCCCTGCGGCGCGGACGAGCTCGGCAACGCGGTCGAGCCATTCTTCATAGACGTTGTCAACAGGACGGTAGCGCAGGAGCTCGTTTGCCGCGATGAGCGCAGCTCGAGCCTCCATGGGTGCGCGGAGCGCGCGGGACGAAGAACCAGCTAGGGTGAGCGAGGGTGTAGTGGTACGGCCGTCTTGCCGCACGGACGGATGCTGAGACGACGCTTGCTGCTCGTCCCCCGCCGGGCCGGTGGCGGCGTTGACGGCAGGTGATGGGGAACGGCGAGGACGCCCGCCAACAGGAGCCGTTTGGGCGACATGGGAAGCGAGAGCGGCCCGACGCTCGGCGCGGGCCCGACGAGTGTCAGACATGGACGCGATGGTCGGAGGAGAACGGGGTGGTGGAAGACGAATTCCGGCGCACCCCTACCCGGCACGCCAAATGTCGGATTTCGGGTTCCGGCAGACCCTTGAGGTTCGAACACTGGGGTGCGCGCGGAGATTTCGCCTTCTACCTACCTGCACCCCTCCGCCTCGCTAAGATCTAAGCTATGGAAAGAACATCACAAGAGACACAGGGTTTATACTGGTTCGGGCCACCGTTGTGGTGTAATACCCTACTCCTGTGCGTGGTATGGTGGATTGCCTCTTGGGCTGATGATGATGAGCAATACAAGGAAGAACAGCCTCGCAAGGGTCTGTTCTTGGCTGGGGGGATGAACTGCTAGGAGGAGTTCAGTCACCCTTCTCTCTCTCTCTCTCTCTCTCTCTCTCTCTCTTTTCAATTCTCTCTCTGATTTCGATCTTCTTCCGATTCTGATTTCCCATCCCTCTCCCCTGGGGGTGGCTAGTCCTATTTATAGGCAAAGGCCCTGGGCCTCTTCCCAAATATTGAGCGGGAAGGGCGCCAACAATTGGCCATTTTGAAGGGGAACATCTGGTACACTTATCCTGACTAAAGTTGGTCCTCGCCTGCCAAAGGCTCTGGTGGTGACGCTGGCTTGGGCTCCACAATGACTTCCTCCCTGCCGTTGGACTGGTCTTGGTCTCGTTGCACCGAAACGGGTGCCTTTGCTTGATGCTCTCTCCTGCGCTTGCTCCCTTTGCACCAAAGAGGAAAGGAGGACACTGCGCGGGCTGGCGCCCGCCTGGCACCCTTGGTCGTCATGGCTTGCGTCACGGGCACCTCGTGAGGTACCCCGCCTTGATCTCTCCGCCTCCTCGCGAGCCAGCCTGACGAGGCCGTGCCTGAGGAAGCTCCGTGTCATCCGCCCCGTGAGGCTTGGCCCCTCACGAGGGTCTTGGGTCTGTGTTGATGAAGATGGGCCGTGTTGGGCCCCCTTTGAGCCACGCCGCAGGCCGCAGGCAGGCAAGTCTGGGGACCCCCGTTCCCAGAACGCCGACAGCAGTCTTGATGTTGGAGAAAAATTGCCGTTTTTAACCTCTGAAGCAGAAGCTGGGGCGGCTCAAGCGTGACTGTAATAACATGGGAACGTTCATGGCGGCTCTCGTCAAGTATGCTGATTCTAATACTACCAAGGACCCGGTGTCTGACGAAGAAAAGACAACAAAGGGAAAGAAGAACAGCAACGGCAAGGGTCACCAGCATAACCCGACGAATCAAGGAGTAATAAATGTAAGGCTGATGAGTTTGTTGCTAACACCAATGCACAAGGCAGAAGTCAACAGCGCAAGGGCAGACAGCCCCCTGGGTCAGGCGGGTCAGGTCCCACCCTTGAGCAATTATTGAATGAGCCTTGTCCAAAACACGGCAACCGGGAGAAGCCAGCCACCCACCTGTGGAAAGATTGTACGATCATGAAGGCGTTTAAAAATTCAAACACGTTTGATGGAGGTCACGGCCCAGGTGGCAGCTCAGGTGGAGGCGGTTTCCAAGGCCCGGGCGCCGGCTTAGGTGGAGGAGGATTCCACGGTCAGGGCCATCCTGGTAACCAAGGAGGGTATAATCCGCAACGCGGCCAGGGTAATCAGCATCAGTAGTCCGGATATCAGAGCAATCCGAAGCAGCTGAATAGTGGGCAATACCATGTATTCACCACTAGCTTATGTAAGAGAGACCAGAAACTTCACAAGAGGGCCATCAATGCCATTGAGCCGGCGGTTCCACGTTACTTACGTTGGTCAGATCAGCCTATTGTGTGGAGCAGAGAGGATCACCCACCCCGGGTCGATAATCCGGGTCACTTGGCTATGGTGGTGGCACCTCAGGTCGGTGGATACAAATTCACTAAAGTACTCATGGATGGAGGCAGCAGCATCAACATCCTCTACTATGAGACGTTCTGCTGGATGGGATTGACTGATAAGAGTCTTAAACAATCCAACACTATTTTTCACGGTGTGGTTCCTGGCAAGTCGGCATACCCAGTGGGTAAGATTGAACTGGAAGTAGCCTTTGGGGATGAGTATGACTCCAGAGCAGAAAAATTAACCTTTGAGGTGGTTAAGATAAAAAGCCCATATCATGCTCTGTTTGGACGGCCGGCTTATGCCAAATTCATGGCTCGGCCATGTTATGTGTATTTGCAGCTTAAGATGCTGGGTTATAAGGGCACCATTATAGTACACGGGAGCCAGAAAATAGCTTTGGAGTGTGAAGAAGGTGATGCTGCCTATGCTGAATCTGTCTGTGCAATAGAGGAGTTAAAATTTTACAAAGATCATGTTGACCCGACAGACATGACATCATTAAAGAAACCAACAACAGAGCATGAGCCGGTGTTGAAGTTCAAATCAGCTGATGACACCAAGATGGTTGACTTTGTGCCTGGCGACTCATCCAAGCAGTTCATCATCAGTGCTAACTTGGATCCAAAATAGGAAAGCGCGCTCATCGAGTTCATCTGTGAGAACCGGGACATCTTCACATGGAAACCTTCAGACATGCCGGGTGTCCCGAGGGAACTCGCTGAGCACACTCTCAATATTGATCCAAATTTTAAACCTGTTAGACAATTTCTCCGATGGTTCAACGAAGAAAGGCGCAAGGTTCAAGGTCAAAAAAAAAGAAAGGCGCAAGGCCATTGGAGAAGAGGTGGCCCGACTTTTGGCAGCTGGGTTCATTGTAGAAGTCTTTCACCCAGAGTGGTTAGCCAACCCGGTGCTTGTACTAAAAAAGAATGGCACCTGGCGTATGTGTGTGGATTACACCGATTTGAACAAGGCTTGCCCGGCTGATCCTATTGCCCTCCCCCGTATCGATCAGATCATTGATGCTACGGCGGGTTGCACACGTTTGAGTTTCTTGGATGCTTATTCCAGTTATCATCAGATCAAGATGGCAGTCAAGGATCAGGAGAAGACGACTTTTATCACTCCTTTTGGAGCTTTCTGCTATGTGTCTATGCCTTTTGGGCTTAAGAGTGCCCAGGCGACTTACCAACGGTGTGTGCAGAATTGTCTTCACGATCAAATTGGGTGTAATGTTCATGCTTATGTGGATGATATAGTGGTAAAATCTAGGAAAGGGGAAACCCTGGTCATAGATCTGAAAGAGACTTTCGATAATCTCTGGGTCTACAAAACGATGCTTTACCCAGCCAAGTGTGTTTTTGGAGTCCCAGCCGGCAAGCTCTTGGGTTTTTTGGTGTCTAACCGAGGTATTGAGGCTAACCCGGAGAAAATCAAGGCAATTACATCCCTAGCCAAACCAACATGCATCAATGACGTTCAACGATTGGCGGGCTGTGTTGCTGCTTTGAGCCGGTTCATAAGCCGGTTAGGGGAGAAGGCAATGCCTCTGTATCAGATGATGAAGAAAATAGATGATTTTGTTTGGAGCGATGCTGCAAACTCTGCTTTTGAAGATCTGAAGACACAGCTTGCTGAGCCGCCGGTCCTGGCTGCTCCAATTGAGAAAGAGCCGATACTGTTATACGTGGCCGCCAACTCACAAGCTGTTAGTGTGGCTATTGTGGTGGAGCGCAAGGAGGTTGGCAAGTAGCATCCGGTTCAATGGCTGATTTACTACGTTAGTGAGGTGCTAATTGAATCCAAGCAACGATATCCACATTGGCAGAAGCTCATATATGGGGTGTTCATGGCAAGTCGGAAGCTTAAGCATTATTTTCAGGGACATCCAATCACCGTGGTTAGCTCTGCTCCTTAGGGAGACATCATTCAAAACAAAGAAGCCACTGGGCGAGTCGCCAAGTGGGCAATTGAGCTTGGGTCTCATGGGTTGAAGTATGTGACACGTACCACGATCAAATCTCAAGCACTGGTTGACTTCATTAATGACTAGACAGAGATGCAGATGCCAGAAGAGAAACCAGACAACACATATTGGACTATTCATTTTGATGGGTCTAGACAGTTGGAAGGCTCGGGGGATGGAGTTGTGTTAACCTCTCCGTGAGGTGACAAATTTTGTTATGTGTTACGGTTGATGTTTCCTTGCACTAACAACGCAGCAGAGTATGAAGCCTTGCTCCATGGTCTTCGAGTGGCAAAAGAGATGAGTTTGAGTTGGGTCAGATGTCTTGGTGACTCAGATCTAGTGGCTCAACAGGTATCAGGCAAGTGGGATTCCAAGGACCCTCTCATGGCGGCTTATCGCCGGGAGGTTGATGCTGTTGCAGGGCATTTTAAAGGTTATCAGCTGGAGCACATTGACCGTCGAAAGAACGAAGCGGCTGATGCTTTAAGCCGGTTGGGGTCTCAGCGTAAGCCGGTACCACCTAACACCTTTTTGGATGTTTTGCATAACCCGTCTGTCAAGATGCCCACAGAAGAAGATTTAGCTGTTCCTGACCCGGAGGCACAGTTGGTGGCGGCTCTTCATGTCATCCCAGATTGGACAGTGATGTTCTTGGCTTACATGACCCAGGGAGAGTTGCCAGCGGATGAGACCCTGGCTCGATAGATAACCCGACGGTCTAAGTCAATGACGATTTCGGATGGAGAATTATACCATCGCAGTGTCTCTGGAGCGTTTCAGCGGTGTGTTTCCCCCGAAGAAGGTCAAGAAATACTTCATGAGATCCATGAAGGTGATTGTGGTCATCACGCAGGGTCAAAATCTCTGGTGGCTAAGGCTTTTCGTCATGGTTTTTATTGGTTGACGGCTCACGCTGATGAGAGGATCTGGTCAGCAGATGTGATGGATGTCAAAATTTTGCACGACGAGCGCATGTGTCGGCTCAAGAGCTCCGGATGATTCCAATCACTTGGCCGTTTGTGGTCTGGGGGCTTGCCATGGTGGGACCTTTCAAAAGGTCTAAGGATAAAAAGACGCATCTCTTGGTGGCAGTTGATAAATTCACTAAGTGGGTTGAGGCGGAGCCAGTGAGTAAGTGTGACGCGGCCACGGCGGTTCAGTTCATGAAAAAGGTGATCTTACGTTTTGGTTTTCCACACAACATTATCACTGACAATGGCACTAATATGTCCCAAGGGGCTATGGAGGAGTTTTGTCAACGTGAGCACATCCGGCTTGATGTTTGTTCTGTAGCTCATCCTCAATGCGATGGTCAAGCTGAGAGAGCCAATCGGGAAATTTTGAAAGGTCTCAAACCCCGGCTTATGGTTCCCTTATAGCGAACGCCGGGTTGTTGGGTAGAGGAATTACCCTCGGTATTGTGGATTATCAACACCACACCTAATAGGTCTACAGGTTACACAACTTTCTTCATGGTTTATGGAGAAGAAGCAGTGTTGCCTAGTGACATCCTTCATGACTCGCCCCGTGTGGCGGCTTATGTTGAAGCTAATAATGAACAAGCCAGACAGGATGCACTTGACTTGTTGGATGAAGAAAGAGACTTAGCAGCGGCTCGGTCAGCAATTTATCAATAGGACCTGCGCCGTTATCACAGCTGTCGGGTCAAATCTAGGACTTTTCAAGAAGGCGACTTGGTGCTCCGGCTCATCCAGGATCTGTCAGATGCGCACAAGCTATCCCCACCTTAGGAAGGACCCTTTGTGGTCAGCAAGAACTTAAACAACGGGTCGTATTACCTCATTGACGTTCGAGAACACAAAGATTCACGTAAGTCAGAGGAGGAGACCCGCCGGCCATGGAACATTGCTCAACTTCGGCCATACTACACCTGAGCTACCGGCTCTCATCATGTACATACTTTAACATTGTATATACCATGATAAGTAATAACGTAAGACCATAGGTTTCTTTTCTTTTCAAAGATTATGCATCTTTGTTATTTCTTATTCTCAAATGACTATTAAGGAGCTGGTCATATTTGAATCAAGTCTAAGCTTTTTTTGGTCCGGCTTATGATCGTATTCGAATCTAGCTGCAATTATCAAGGTCATTTGGGGGCTTCCTGTTCAAACATAGGCCGTATTCGAACCAAAGAGAACATAGCTGTCGTAACCCTCCTGATCGGCTCAAGGCCAAACTCACTAGGGGGCTTCTTGATCGTATCCGAATCATAGCTTAACCCCTTTTGGGTCCGACTTGTATTGTATTCGAATCAGGGTCATTAAAAACCTCTCAAGGTCATTTGGGGGCTTCCAGTTCAAACATAGGTCGTATTCGAACCAAAGAGAACATAGCTGTTGGTACCCTCTTGATTGGCGTAACGCCACAGCCACTGGGGGCTATATGGTCGTATTCAAACCTTAGCTTAACCCCTTTGGTCTGATTTACTGATCGTATTCGAATCAGAAGCCACCAACCTTTAAACAAAAGTTCAAATCATACTTGTTAACTTTTATTTGCCTTTGAGTTTCTTGTTGCAAATAATTAGCATGATCTTCTTTGCCGGTTTGTCTATTTGACGACATGGCTACCAAGGTATGACGATCATTGAAGTATTCAAAGGTATTGATTTCTCAGAAAGATTGAGTTATCGACTTCATTACCCGGGTTACTCCAGCCGGTGGTCTAAGGATCAATGGTACAAGTGTGGTTGTTATTTATATATAATTGCCTGCTGCATTAACTAAAGAGTTAGTTTTAGCCCTTGTCCTTTATTCATATCTGCTTTCTGTTTTCTATTATGATAAACATATTGGATATAAGCCGGGTGTTTTAACCCGTTCGGTTCTAAGCCGCCAAGCTAGTCTTTTCTTGTCTCTACAGGGAACAGATTTAAAGTGTTGCAGAAATAATCATCAAATATAATGCATATATTGCCATCAGGAAACACGAAGTCACATACAGTGTTTTATGCACGATGGCATAAGCAAGGTATTCAGTGTTTTCACAACTAACCTATTACACGACTTTTTATAAGCCAATGAAGATGGTTATTATTCCTCCCTCGCCGGGTCACCGCCCTCTGTTGGCTGGAAGCTGGGTTTTGACCAGTCAAAACCATTCACGGCAATGAATTCTGCTTCATCGTCGATCAGGCCTACCAGGTCAACTTCCGGGGCAAATGTATTTTCTCTTATAGGCAGGATCAAGTTCGTCACCTTGTACGAGGGAGTCGCCATCTTCTTATTATCAGCATCCAAACCCGGCTGATATTTGTCAATATTGGTATCATCTCCATGGGTAGTTGCCTGAGGCCGGACTCTGCGCACGCAAGCCATGAAGTCATCTTGCTCAAAGGGAGATCCGTCTTCCTTCATGGTGGGATAGCCTCTGGCCATGTCCGCCGGGTCTAGGTCTGGCACCCAAGCCTTGGAGTGGCTCAGGGCAGTCAAAGCCCTGGCCCGCGCATAGGAGCGTTTCACTTCTTAAAATCTGGTAGGCAGGATTGGCAGTTTCTTCAGGACGTCGCTGAGCCGGTTGGGTCCTTGATTGGCAGGAGAGATGGTGGCAAGTGCCCGTTGTGCGCCAATATACAGTTGTTCTACCAAAGTATACAATGCCTTCAGTTTAATCAAAGGATCTTGGCTCGGATTTTTGCTTCGTGGGCCTGCACATATTTTATACACAAAGTCAGCTGGTGGCTTATACTCCGGATCAGCAAAAAGCACACAAAATTAAAGTCGGACGGCTTACCAAAGATGGCAGCCACCATTTGAGACACCCAACCCTTTAAACCGTTCAGCTCTGTTGAAATCTCTTCAAGGTCTGTTTCGGCCTTCTTAGCGCGTTGGGTCAGAAGCGTTTTTTCCTCTTCCCAGGTTTTCTTCTTGGCAGCGAAGCTGGTCTTTAAATTTTCCGTCTTAGAGAGACTTATTTGCAGCTTGGAGTTAGCAAATTTGATTTCTGTCTCTTGACTTGCTAGCCGGGTCTTCGCATGAGTCAATTGCGAGTTCAATTCAGATAAGGCATTCTGCAAAACATTCATATGAGTCAAGATTTTGCTTCAAGTTCAAAAACCAAGATTCAAGTCTCAAGTACTTTACAAAAAACCACTTGACACTTGGGGGCTAATGTATGCCAAATCAAATTTTTATGACTCTAAACACATACTTTAAGTCCCAAGTACCTTACAAAGTAACAGCACTTGGCACTTGGGGGCTAATGTATGCAGTTCAGCAAGTTTCTCAAGGTTAAGCCGGAATATTAAGTTCTTTGAATACGGTACAAAACAATTTAAGGTACCGGCTCATTTATGATCAAAAAGAACCGGCCCTTGGGGACTACAACTGAAGTTTTGTTCTATTTTATTGAACTCAAGAAAATCAAAGCTGAAGGTCTTGGCCTATATGCTAAAGTCTACAGATCATTCCGGTTGTCTCATAATCTGAAGACTTGGGGGCTGAAGGTATATAGATAAGCTGGAAGAACATACCTCATATTTCAGCTGCAACTATTTGACCATTTTGATCTCAGAGTCGCGACTGGAGTGCATGTGGCTGAGATAGCCGGATAAAATATCATTGGCATTTAAATGGTCGTAATTGGCAATGTCAAAGCGCACTTTTTGCCTCTCCAATGCCACTTGTTTCGCGGTACACCGAGCCAGCACGGTTGGATTCCCCGGCTCAATAAAACGGCTCACGATGATCTGAACATCTTGGGAAGACGGTGATGGCGGGTAGGCTGAGCTTGATGGTCCAGTTGCGGAAGGGTTTACAGTGGTCTCATCAAACAACGACTCAAGAGGGTTTGCTTCTGCATCAACAGGCGGGTCTTTTGGAGTGTCGGTTAATGGAGAAGATGGCCTGGCCGGGTCAGATGCAAGCACCGACGGGTCTTCTGCCGGTTTAGCTGCCTTTGCCTTCTTGGATTTAGCTTGGCTACTAAGAGAAATGTTGCAGGATTGTCAGTATAAAGATACAATTTGAACAAACCGGAAAAAGGAGGATTTTTTACCCAGGGGCAGTCTTGAAGGCCGGAAATTGCGTCTGCGATGAGTCGCTAAAATAGCGAGACACCTCCTGAAAAGATAAAACAAAGTTAAAAGTAAGGCAGGGGAAAGGATCCATTAAACAAAGTTAAAGACAGAAAGAAGTGAACCTCATTCGGGCGCTTCTGAGGAGTTTGTTGAAGAATGGCAGCTGGCTCATCTTCAGTCCGAGCCTGACAGCGGCTTTCATGTTGCTGCTTTTTCAAATGAAAGGTGGGATCCAAGTGAGCTAAAGGGTTAGAAAACCTTACTTTACGGATCACTCGTCGAATTTTTTGTCTTGGCAAGGGCTCTGAGTTGGAGGAAATGATAGTTACCTCTGCTTCCACAGCCTGACTGGCCCCAGTGTCATCCTGGTAATGATCAGTGTCAATAAGATTGTTAAAAAATTGGCCAAGGGAATCAAGGGCTACCTCTGAATCAGATGTGTCATCAAGCTTCATCAAATCTTCAGCAGTGCTATTTTTCTTCTTTTTCGACCTCCGGGTCATTTTCTTGGCGTTTATGGCGGCGGCTTTCGCTTTCTTGGTAACCTCGTGGTCATACTTAACTTTCCAGAAGTCAGAGTTGGCCTGCGGACAGGTAAAAACAAGATAAAGAGTCAGGCAAGTATTAAAACAATACGGCTGGGAAAATACAAAGGAGAGAAATAACAATATCCTTACTTCTGGCACCGGGTTAAGCTGGCAGATGGGGTTTAACCTGATGACACTGCAATCTTCGTATTTCCCGTTCACCAGAAGAGTTGACATTGAGACAATACCTTCTTCTGTCAATTGAACGGGGCTGTGACGAAGAGAGTCATCCGGGCCTCCACCATACTCATACATCAGCTTTGACCGGCGGCTCAAAGGGATGACCCGCCATGAGATCCAGCAGCGGGTCAGATCAACTCTAGTTAACCCGTTCCCCAACAGAGCATTGATCCTTTTGATGGATGGTAGCAGCCTCTTGCGTTCAGCGATAGTAAGCTTATCAGGAAGCGTGAACTTGGAGTCAAGATGATCGGGGCGATAACCCGGCAGTGGCTTCTCGTTTGCTGGTGAAGTGTCCTGGCAGTAGAACCAAGTCTGGTTCTAGTCCTTTGGGTGACTTGGTAAGACAATGAGGGGGAAGACGGCACCCTGCTAGCGCTCAATTGATATGCCTCCAAGCTCTAAGCTAAGGCCGTTGGTGCACTCGTTCTGCCGGTTCAGATAAAAGTATTCTCTAAACAACTCCATGGTTGGCTCTTGTTGAAGATATACTTCACAGAGTACTTCGAAGTTACAGATGTTAGATATGAAATTAGGCCCGGTATCTTGAGGATGGAGCTTGGAAAAGTGGAGGACCTCTCTGAAGAACTTTGAGTCGGGCGGTGAGAAGCCACGGTTCATATGGTCAGTGAAAACGATCACTTCGCCGTCTCTTGGGTTGGGCCGTTCTTCTTCCGAGTCAGGGGCACGGTAAGACATGACAGTTTTCACTGGCAGAAATCCTATGGTGAAGAACTCTTTCAAACGTTCTTCAGTTACGGTTGAGGAAACCCAGTTACAGATGGTTGGTGTTTTGGACGACATGATGGGCAAAGAAGAACTGAAAAGAAAATCAATATGCCAGTTCAGTTTAATGGTGAGATTGACAGTTAAGTGATGAAGATGCAAACAAGTAATGGCGGCTTAGTTAAGGGCTAATGACATATAAGGAAAACTAAGCCGGCATGATAAGCTGCCATGACTACAGATATTTGAAGAAGGCAATTTCAGCTAAGTGTTGAGACAAACAAGTTTCTTAAATTGTTTGGTATTATTCCAGATCAAATGTCTATTCAAAATGAAAAAAATTCTAGACCTAAAAAAGTGCAGCGCAAAAGAGTATGTAAGTTCTAATGCAGCCTTTGAAACAGAGAAATGGATCTGT
>NC_057794.1:138145421-138164147 GCF_018294505.1 Triticum aestivum
ATATATATATATATATATATATATATATATATATATATATATATATATTGGGATCAAGAAGAGGCCTGCAGTGGAAAAACTATGAGGGACTGCGATGAACTCGGAAGAACACGAAAGAATCTGGAAATCCTAAGTGCGGATCTGAGAAGTGAAAAGAAGAGAACTTACAGTCACAGGTCTTCTGCGGAGATCGCCGCTGTTCTCTGGATCAGTTCAGGTTGATGCGGTGGCCAACGTCGACGGAGACGGAGGTGAAGCGCGGCGGCGGTGAAGCTCGAGTAGAAGGGGGTGCGCGAGAGGAAGAAGACAGAGCGAGAGAGGAGAATGAGAAGGCCGAGGCGTGCCTATTTATAAGGAAAGATGTGAACAGACGGGCACAAAAATTGAGGAGAGCCGAATAATGGTTATCTAGCTACACAGACGCCTCGATTCTCGGGAAGCATTAAAGATAAAAGATCCGTTGGGAGATGATGTCATGAGAGTTCTTTGCGTTTTCAAGAGATGTCGTCACGGCGGGTTACGAAAACTTTAACGAAGATAAGAAGATGGATTTTGTATAAGTATTGAAGATTGACAAAGAATGAAATTCAAAGTCAACCTGGGGCCTAATGTTGGAGATATTACTATCAGTTATGACCCGCCCAGGAGGGGCCGGGTCAGCCCCAATGGTGGGTTACGAAAGAAGCCAAGTAAACATTCAAGACGATAGGTTATTAAACCTTATAGAAGGCCCAAGGGCCTGGAGGCGGCTTAAGGCCCGATATTGTAAACCGCCGTATGTAAGGAAAGACTTGTAAAGAAAGGAATGTAAAGGAAGCCACTGAGCCGGACACGATTATGAGCCGGCCGGGACTCTGTAGGCCACCAGGCGTCAACCCATGTATATAAGGGGACGACCCGGTGGTGGCTTAGGGCAAGAGACAACAAGTCGATAACCAAGCCGGCGAGTTGAGCCTCTTGGTGATCGAAACCCCAGCAATACCAATCCCAACTAGACGTAGGCTTTTACCTTCATCGTAAGGGGCTGAACTAGTATAAAACCCTCTCGTGTCCTTTGTCCCGTTTAACCCCTTTAAGCTTCCTAGTGCGATGGCCCTATGACTAAGTCCTTGCTCTAGGACATCTGCCGTGACAATTCCACGACACTAGTGGAAAAATGGCTAGCCACAACATTCAACATAATTGGTATGCTAGCTATATATGGGTAGTGCTGGCATCGATATTTTGTCACACGTCACTACTATATGGGCCGACCTGTGCAGACCAGCTGGAAGATACTGCTGGCGTAGGCTTTATATACAAGCCATAGATAATGTACCTAGTGTTGTCGCGCCCTATTTGAGAACAACATCACTAAGTGTCGTGGAGTTGACACGACAGATGTCCTAGAGCAAGGACTTAGTCGTAGGGCCCTCGCACTTGGAAGCTTAAAGGGGTTAATCGGGACAAAGGGCACGAGAGAGTTTTATACTAGTTCGGCCCCTTACGATGAAGGTAAAAGCCTACGTCTAGTTGGGATTGGTATTGCTGAGGTTTCGACTTCCAAGAGGCTCAATTCGCCGGCTTGGTTATCGACTTGGTTGTTTCTTTCCCTAAACCGCCACCGGGTCGTCCCCTTATATACACGGGTTGATGCCAGGTGGCCTACAGAGTCCTGGCCGGCTCATAATCGTGTCCGGCTCGGTGACTTTCTTTACCTGTCTTTCTGTACAAGTATTTCCTTACATGTGGCAGTTTACAATATCAGGCCTTAAGCCGGCCCCAGGCCTTTGGGCCTTCTATAAGACTTAATAAATTACAAACTTGAATGTTTACCGAACTTCTTGCGTAACCTGCCATTGAAGCTAACCCGACCCCTCCTGAGCGGGTCTCAACTGATAGTAATATCCCCAACATTAGGCCCCAGGTTGACTTTGAACTTTGTTCTTTGTCAATCTTCAATACTTAGTCAGAGTCCATCCTCTGTCTGAAGACTTCTATAACCCGCCGTGACATCATCTTTTGAAAACACAAAAAACCTTCATGATGTCATCTTACAACGGATCTTTCATTTTTTAATACCTTTCGAGAATCGAGGCATCTGTTCAGTTGGATAATTATTATTGGGCCTCCTTGATTTTCGCGCCCGCCTGTTCGCATCTGCCCTTATAAATAGGCACGCGGCCGGTCCTTCCCATTCTCCTTTCTTCCTCATCTTCTTCCTCTCGCATCCTCTGTCGCTGCTCGAGCTCCGCCGCTGCCGCAACTCTCATCGTCGTCGTCAAGCTTGGCCTCTGCATTACCCTGAGTCCGACCAGAGGATGCAGCGACTCTTCGCGGTAGACTTGCGTCTCGTAAGTTTTCTTCCCTCACACACCCAGATCTATTCTTGGTTTGCAAGTTCTTCAGTGTTCTTCACCTGTTTGCCATGGATCATCTGTAGATCTTCTCCGCAACTTCTTTTGATCCAAAGAAGAGATCTAACTCCCGTGGTAGCTGTTTGGCATTCATTTTTTATATCAGTAGACCCCGTTTACCTGTATAGATGTTTCTTTATAATCGTCGAACTCATCTGTACTAGGTTTTTACGTCTAGAATATTTTCCTTTTTGAAACAGCCTTTTGATCTGAAATAATATCAATCACTTTGAGAAACTTGTTTGTCCCAACACTTAGCTGAATCCACCTTCTGAAAGAATCTATAGTCATGGCGGTTTACCGCACCGGCTCTCTTTTCCTTATATGTCATTAGCCCTTAGTTCAAACCGCCATTACTTGTTTTATAACTGACCGTAGGCTGAGCCGGCATGTTGTTATATATTTTTTAGTTCTTTGGACATCATGCCATCAAAGACACCCACCGTCTGTAACTGGGTCCCTTCGTCCATAACTGAGGAACGGTTAAAAGAGTTCTTCATCATTGGGTTTCTACCTTCGAAGAATGTCATGTCTTATCGTGCTCCTGACCCGGAGGAAGAACGCCCCAATCCAAAAAACGGAGAAGTGATTGTCTTCACTGATCACATGAATCGTGGCTTCTCACCGCCCGGTTCAAAATTCTTCAGAGAGGTCCTTCATTTTTTCAAACTCCACCCTCAGGACCTTGGACCCAATTCCATTTCCAACATTTGCAACTTCCAAGTACTCTGTGAGGTGTATCTTCAGCAAGAGCCCACCGTAGAGCTGTTTAGGGAGTACTTTTACCTAGACCGGCAGAACGAATGCACCAATGGTCCTAGCTTAGAACTTGGAGGCATTTCAATTCAGTGCTGCCAGGGTGCTGTTTTCCCTCTTATCGTCTTATCGAGTCACCCAAAAGACTGGAACCAAACTTGGTTTTATTATCATGATATTTCTCTAGCAAACGAGAAGCCTCTGCCGGGTTACCACCCCGGTCGTCTTGACTCCAAGTTCACCCTTCCGGATAAGCTCACTGTTGCTGAACGCAAGAGGCTACTCCCCTCCATCAGAAGAATCAATGCTTTGTTGGGCAATGGCTTAACCAGAGTAGATCTGACCCACTGCTGGATCTCATGGCGGGTTATTCCATTAGGTCGTCGATCCAAACTGATGTATGAATATGACAGAATCCCGGACAACTCTCTTCATCACAGCTCAGTTGATCTCACCGAAGAAGATATTGTTTCGATGTCAACCCTTTTGGTAAATGGGAAGTACGAGGATTGCAGTATTGTTGGGTTGAGTCCCTTCTGCAAGATTAATCCGGCGCCAGAAGTAAGTACATTCTGATCTCTTTTTCTTCGTGTTTTTCCCAGCTATTAGTACTTAATACTGATCTTTCTTCTTGTCTTTAGAGGCCAATTCTGACTTCTGGAAGGCGAAATATGACCACGAAGCTGCCAAGATGGCGAAAGCCGCCGTTATGAACACCAAGAAGACAACCCGGAAATCAAAGAAGAAGAAGAAAACTACTGCTGAGGATTTAATGAAGCTTGATGGCTTGTCTGACTCGGAGGTAGCCCTTGATTCCCTTGGCCAACTTTTTAACAATCTTATTGATACTAATCCTTACCAGGATGACACTAGGGCTAGCCAAGCCGGGGAAGCAGAGGTAACTATCATTTCCTCCGACTTAGAGCCCTTACCAAGACACAAAGTTTGACGAGTGATCCATAAAGTAAGGTTTTCTAACCCCTTAGCTTACTTGGATCCCAACTTTCATTTGAAAAAGCAGCAACATGAAATCCGTCGTGAAACTGAGATTGAAGGTGAACCGACTTTCGACCTTCAACAGACCCCTCGGAAACGTCCGAACGAGGTTTACTTATTACTACCCTTGACTGGTTTTGATGAATCCTGCTCATTGTATTCCTTTTAACTCCTTTCTTTTACTTTCTTAGGATGTGTCTCGCTCTTCATGCGATTCATCACAGACATAGTTTCCAGCTTTCAAGACTGCTCCTGGGTAATTAGAGATCCTTTTTTCTTCCGGGTTGATCAATTGTACCTTTGATGCTGACTGTCTGTAATATATATATCTATTTTTTTCTTTAGCGGTCAGGCTAAGTCCAAGAAAGCGAGGGTAACAAAACAAACGGAAGACCCGCCAGTACTAGCATCTGACCCGGCTAGGCCGCCTTCTCCATTAACTGACGCCCCAGAAGACCCGCCAATTATCAATGAAGCAAATCCTCTGGAGCCGTCTCTTGATAACACCACTATCAATCCTTCTACAACCGGACCGTCAAACGCAACCGACCCGCCATCTCCACATGCTCCAGATGTTCAAATTACTGGGAGCCGCTTTGTTGAGCCGGGGAATCCAACAGTGTTGGCTCGGTGCACAGCAAAGCAAGAAGCATTGGAACGGCAGAAGGTTCGCTTTGATATCGCCAACTATGACCATCTCAATGCCAGTGATATCTTATCTGGCTATCTCAGCCATGTCCACTCCAGCCGTGAGTCTGAGATTGAGATGGTCAAGCAACTTCAGTTGAAGTATGAGGTATGTTACTTCCGGTTTACCAATATTCCTTCAGCCCCCAAGTCTTCAGCTTTATGAGAGAAACGGAATAACCTGTAGACTTAAAATATAGGCCGAGACTTTTACCTCTGAATCATTGCTTGATAGAAACAAAACTTGACCCATAGTCCCCAAGGACCGGTTTATTTTGAGCATTAATGAATCGGTACTTTTAGAATAAAAACCACCTTCAAAATACTTAACACTCCGGTTTAAACTTGAAAAACTTGCTGAACTGCGTGCATTAGCCCCCAAGTGCCAAGTGTTGTTACTTTGTAAAGGACTTGGGACTTCAAATATGTTGGTAGAGTCATAAAAATTTGATTTTACATACATTAGCCCCCAAGTGTCAAGTGGTTTATTCATAAAGCACTTGAGACTTGAGTTTTTACATTGGATACTGGAATTTGAAAACAAGTCTCGATTTATCTGAATGTTTTCACAGAATGCATTGTCTGAACTGAACTCCCAATTGATTGATACAAAGACCCGGCTAGCGAACCGGGAATCAGAAATTAAGTCTTCCACCTCCCAACTGCAAATAAGCCTTTCTGAAACGGAGAAGTTGAAGACCGACTTTGTTGTCAAAGAGAAAACATGGGCAGATGAGAAGATACTCCTGACCCGGCGAGCTGAGACAGCCGAAACAGCTCTGAAGGAAATTTCAACCGAACTAAACAGCTTAAAAGGCCAGGTGTCTCAGATGGTCGCTGCTATCTTTGGTAAGCTTCTTGATTTGATCTTTCATATGTGTTTCTTGTCAAACCGGAATATGATCCGTCAATTGACTAAAAAATGCATGTAGGTCTGTGAAGTAAGAATCTAAACCAAGACCCGTTGATTAAGATGAAAGCCGTGTACACTTTAACTGCACAATTGTATATCGGCGCACAACGAGCTCTGGATGCCATATCTCCTACTAATCAAGGGTCTAACCGGATCAGTGATGTCTTGAAGAAGCTGTCCATTCTCCCTGCCAGATTCCAAGAGGTGAAACGCTCCTGCACGCGAGCCGGAGCATTGACTGCCCTAAGCCGCTCCAAGGCTTGGGTACCAGATCTAGACCCGGCAGACGTGGCAAGAGGTTATCCTACCGTGAAGGAGGACGGGTCTCCTTTTGATCAGGATGACTTTATAGCCTGCGTCCGTGAAGTCCGGCCTCAGGCGACTAGCCTTGGAGATGATACCAATGTGGACAAGTATCAACCGGGTTTTGATAATGAGAATAAGAAGATGGCCCCTCCTTCCTATAAAGTAACCGACTTGATCCCACCGGTGAGGGAAGACACATTTGCCCCGGAAGTTGATCCGGTTGGCCTGATTGATGACGAAGCTGAATTTGTCGCCATGAACGGCTATGACTGGTCAAAACCCAACTTCCAGCAGATTCAAGATGTTGAACTGGTGAGGGAAGGACAATGATCATCTTCATGGGCTTTAGAAAGCCTTGTAATAGCTTAGCTGCTAAAAACACCGTATGTCTGCTTATGCCATCGCGCATAAAACACTTCTATGTGAATCTGTGCTTCCGGGTGCCAATGTTTTAATGCTTTTCTTATGCCTTGTTTAGTGCTTGTCTCTGCAATGTTTAAACTCTGTTCCTGTGAACGCAAGGAAAAACCAAAGGCCTAGCAAGGCGGTTTATTAACAACTGGGCTTAAACACCTCTTTTACAACTCGTATCTCCACCTCAAAGAACAGAGACAAATACAAATAAAGGATAAGGGTTAATACTAACTCTTAAAGTAACGCAGCCGGTAAGCACGTGTAAATAAGAATTATACCTTGTCCTTGTCGATTCTTAGGCCGCCGGCTCAAATAACCCAGGTGACGAACTTGATAATTCAATATGTATGAAAGTTAATAATCCTTGAATATTCAATAATCATATCGCAGTTGCTTGTACCTAGATCCTTAGACCACCGGTTTGAACAACTCGGGCGGCTGTGCTGTGTAATAATTGAGCCGACAAACAAAACCAGGCTAACTCATTTGTAATATTGAAACAGCAAAAACTCAATGGCAAGCAAGAAACATAATTTTAACTCTGTATTCAAAAGATTGGGGGTTTCTGATTCGAATACGATCAGTAAACCGGACCACAGGGGTTAAGCTAAGGTTCGAATACGAACATATAGCCCCCAGTGGCTTTGGCGTTGCGCCGATCAGGAGGGTACCGACAGCTATGTTCTCTTTGGTTCGAATACGACCTATGTTTGAATAGGAAGCCCCCAAATGACCTTGAGAGGTTTTTAACGACCCTGATTCGAATACGATCCAAGTCGGCACAAAAGGGGTTAAGCTATGATTCGGATACGATCAAGAAGCCCCCAAGTGAGTTTGGCCTTGAGCCAATCAAGAGGGTTACGACGGCTATGTTCTCTTTGGTTCGCATACGACCTATGTTTGAACAGGAGGCCCCCAAGTGACCATAAGATTTACAGCTAGATTCGGATACGATCATAAGCCGGACTAGAAAAGGTTAAACTTGATTCAAATATGATCAGCTCCTTAATAGTCATTTGTGAAAAATAATAAAAATGCATAATCTTTGAAAAGAAAAAGAGACCGATGGTCTTACTTTATTGCTTATCATCGTATATACAACATGAACGTATGTACATGATGAGAGCCGGTGGCTCAGGTATAATATGGCCGAAGTTGAGAAATGTTCCACGGCCGGCGGGTCTCCACTTCTGACTTACGTGAGTCTGCGTGCTCTCGAACGTCAATGAGGTAGTAAGACCCGTTGTTTAAATTTTTGCTGACCAGAAATGGTCCTTCCCAAGGTGGGGATAACTTGTGTGCATCTGAAAGATCTTGGATGAGCCGGAGCACCAAGTCGCCTTCCTGAAAAGTCCTGGTCTTAACCCGGCGGCTGTGATAACGACGCATGTACTGTCGATAGATTGCTGACCGTGCTGCTGCTAAGTCTCTTTCTTCATCCAATAAGTCAAGCGCATCCTGCCTGGCTTTTTCATTGTTAGCTTCAACATAAGCCGCCACGCGGGGCGAGTCATGACGGATGTCACTGGGCAATACTGCTTCTGCCCCATAAACCATGAAGAAGGGTGTGTAACCCGTAGACCTGTTGGGTGTAGTATTGATGCTCCATAACACTGAAGGCAACTCCTCTACCCAACAACCCGGCGTTCTCTATAAAGGAACCATAAGCCGGGGTTTTAGCCCTTTCAGAATTTCCTGATTGGCTCTCTCAGCTTGACCATTGGATTGAGGATGAGCTACAGAAGAAACATCAAGCCAGATGTGCTCTCACTGACAAAACTCTTCCATAGCCCCTTGGGACAGATTAATGCCATTGTCTGTGATAATACTGCGTGGAAAACCGAAACGGAAGATTATTTTCTTCATGAACTGAACCGCCGTGGCTGCATCAACTTACTCACAGGCTCCGCCTCAACCCATTTAGTGAACTTAGCTTCCGGCTTAAGCTTCCGGCATGCCATGAACACCCCATAAACAAGCTTCTGCCAATGTGGATATCATTGCTTAGACTCAATTAGCACTTCACTGACATAATAAACTGGCCGCTGAACCAGATGCTCTTTGCCAGCCTCCTTGCGCTCTACCACCATAGCCACACTGACAGCCCGTGAGTAAGCAGCTACGTATAACAATAGCGGCTCTTTCTCAATTGGAGCGGCTAGGACCGGTGGCTCAGCCAATTGTGCCTCCAGATCCTCAAAAGCGGCGTTCGCAGCATCACTCCAAACAAACACATCTATTTTCTCCATCAACTGATACAGAGGCATAGCCTTTTCCCCTAACCGGCTTATGAACCGGCTCAAAGCAGCCACACGACCCGCCAGTCATTGAACATTATTGACCCAGGTTGGTTTGGCGAGGGATGTAATTGCCTTGATCTTCTCCGGGTTAGCTTCAATACCTCGGTTAGACACCAGAAAACCCAAAAGCTTGTCGGCTGGCACTCCAAAAACACATTTGGCCGGGTTAAGCATCATCTTGTAAATCCGAAGATTATCAAAAGTCTCTTTCAAGTCTGTGACCAAGGTTTCCTCTTCCCTGGACTTCACTACTATATCATCCACATAGGCATGAACATTGCACCCAATTGGATCATGAAGACAATTCTGCACACACCGTTGGTAAGTCGCCTGAGCACTCTTGAGCCCAAAAGGCATAGACACATAGCAGAAAGCCCCAAAAGGAGTTATAAACGCTGTCTTCTCTTGATCCTTGACTGCCATCTTAATCTGATGATACCCGGAGTAAGCATCTAAGAAACTCAACCGTGCACAACCTGTCGTAGCATCGATGATCTGATCAATACGGGGAAGAGCAAAAGGATCAGCCAGACAGGCTTTGTTTAAATCTGTGTAATCCACACACATACGCCAGGTGCTATTCTTTTTTAGCACGAGCACCGGGTTAGCTAACCATTCTGGGTGGAAGACCTCCACAATGAACCCGGCCGCCAAGCACCGGCCACCTCTTCTCCAATGGCCTTGCGCCTTTCTTCATTGAACCGGCGAAGAAACTATCTGACAGGTTTGAACTTTGGATTGATATTAAGAGTGTGCTTAGTAAGTTCCCTCGAGACACCCGGCATGTCTGAAGGTTTCCATGCAAAGATGTCCCGGTTCTCACGGATGAACTCGATGAGCGCGCTTTCCTATTTCAGATCCAAGTTTGCGCTGATGATGAGCTGTTTGGATGAATCGCCAGGCACAAAGTCAACCATCTTAGTGTCATCAGCCGATTTGAACTTTAACTCCGGCTCATGCTCTATTGGTTTCTTTAATGACGTCATGTCCACCGGGTCAACATGATCCTTGTAGAATTTCAACTCCTCTGTTGCATAAACAGATTCAGCATAAGCAGCATCCCCCTCTTCACATTCCAAGGCGATCTTCCGGCTCCCATGGCTTGTAATGGTGCCCTTGTGACCCGGCATCTTGAGCTGCAAATACATGTAACACGGCCGAGCCATGAACTTGGCATAAGCCGGTCGCCCAAACAGAGCATGATATGGGCTTTTGATATTAACCACTTCAAAGGTTAATTTTTCTGCCCTGGAGTCATACTCATCCCCAAAGGCTACCTCCAGCTCAATCTTACCAACTGGGTATGCCGACTTACCGGGTACTACACCATGAAAAATAGTGTTGGATTGTTTAAGATTTTTATCCGTCAATCCCATCCGACGGAACATCTCATAGTAAAGGATGTTGATGCTGCTGCATCCATCCATGATTACCTTAGTAAACTTGTACCCACCAACCTGAGGTGCCACTACCAAAGCCAAGTGACCCGGATTATCAACCCGGGGCGGGTGATCCTCTCTGCTCCACACAATAGGCTGCTCCGACCAGCGTAGATAACGTGGGATTGCCGGTTCAATAGCATTGACAGCCCTCTTGTGGAGTTTCTGGTCTCTCTTACATAAACTGGTAGTAAAGACATGATATTGTCCGCTACTCAACTGCTTCGGGTTGCTCTGATAGCCGGATTGTTGCTGCTGTTGATTCCCTTGGTTGTGTTGCTGATTATAACCTCCCTGGTGACCGGGATGTCCCTGACCAAGAAAATCTCCTCCGCTTGAACCGGCGCCCGGGCCCTGAAAGCCGCCTCCACCTGAGCCGACGCCCAGGCCGTGACCCCCATCAAATGCGTTTGAATTTTTAAACACTTTCATGATTGTGCAATCCTTCCACAAGTGGGTGGCTGGCTTCTCCCGGGTGCCGTGCTTTGGACAAGGTTCATTCAATAACTACTCAAGGGTGGGGCCTGACCCGCCCGATCGAGGGGGTTGTCTGCCCTTGCGCCGCTGATTACCACCCTGCACATTAGTATTAGCAACAAACTCATCAGCCTTACGCTTACTACCTCCTTGATTTACCGGGTTATGCTGGTGACCCTTGCCATTGCCGTTCTTCTTTCCCTTCGTTGATTTTTCTTCATCAGAGGCTGGGTCTTTGGTGGTATCAAAGTCGACATACTTGACAAGAGCCGCCATCAATGTTCCCATGTCATTACAGTCACGTTTAAGCCGCCCTAACTTCTGCTTCAGAAGTTCAAAACGGCAATTCTTCTCCAACATCAAAACTGCTGAGCTGGCATCCATCTTATCAGATGAATGTATTATTTCCTTGACCCGGCGCACCCAATGGGTTGTAGATTCTCCATCCTCTTGCTTGCAATTGGTCAGATCCACAATCGACATTGGCTGCTTACACGTGTCTTTAAAATTCTGGATGAACCGTGCCTTCAACTCAACCCATGAGCCGATGGAATTGGGTGGTAATCCTTTCAACCTGGTCCGAGCCGTTCCATCCAACATCATGGTAAAATATTTGGCCATTGCAGCATCACTAATCTCCAACAGCTCCATAGCCATCTCATAACTCTCAATCCAAGCCCCTGGCTGTAAGTCAGCCGTGTAGTTAGGCACCTTACGAGGTCCCTTGAAATCCTTGGGCAACCGCTCATTGCGTATGGCTGGGACTAGGCAAGGTACGCCTCCGGTTCTTGTAGCCACTCCTGCCTCAACCGAGGTTGTTGGATAAGCCGGAAGGGCTTAGTGAGCCGCCTGCTCTGCTGCTATCTGAGCCGCCCGTTCCGCCTCTTGACGAATCCTCTCCTGGTCCTCCAAGTTAAGAGCTCCAGCCCGCACCGGCTCATACCTATATGGCCGGTTGTGACGTTGAGCATTACTTGACATTTCTGCAGATTCCATGTGCCTACTGTAACTCGGGCTCCGGCTTGGGAGAGGAGTTGATTGAATCCTGTCTCGACTGTAGGAGTATGCATCCTGCTGGGCCAAAGCTGTCTGAAGTAGTTCTCTTACCCTCCGGGTTTCAATTGCTGTTGGCGAGTTGCCTTCCATCGGGAGAGCTGCCAATCGAGCCGACGCCGCAATGAGGTTCTCCATGGGGTTCGAAAAGTGACCCAGGGGTGTTGATATATAATGAGGAGGAGCTGTATTTATGCGCGGCGGCTCCATGGTGCGTGGCTGAACTGGTGCATCGGGCGTCTCGACCCGGTTTGCCTCCGGCGGGTTGCCCCCTCCAGCTCCGGGTGTATGGAACAGATTCCTCGGATCCAGTGTTAGAGGTAGACATGACTGAGTTTTCTGACGCCTCCTCCTCATGACTTTGTTTGATGTGTTAAGATCCACGGAGAGCCGGAAGGTTTCTGCTTGAAGCTACTGAGCACAAGCATCCAAAGCTGCTCGTTCTATTGCCATCCAGGTTTCCTCCGCGGCCAAATTTTCCTTAGCTGACACCATCTCCTCCCGCACGCGTGCCACTTCCGCGTCATGCTGGGCTTTATCTGCCGGCTCTACCACAGCGGTTAACAGAGTTGTTAGTTTATCCATGAGGTCCATGAGAACCTGAGCCGGGGGGCGCGCGGGGTCTCCTGACCCAACAGCTGCTGACCTGGTGGCTGCTGCTGTTGCTGCAGTGGAGTTCTGCCTGGGCTGCGTCCCTGCCATGAAGACTCCGACCCAATTTGGCGGCTCAAGGGGGTCCAGAATACTGCTTCCATCGGAACAGCCCCCGAGCAAGCCGTCTTGCAGTTGGTACAATGAGTCCGTCCCTGTTGATGATGTCGTATCAGAGCAAATGGTCGTCTCCCCACCTTCGATTGATCCTTTGGAGTATTCGCCGCCATGGATGCAGCCTACGAAGGCATGCTTCACGATGGATTGAACACGATGGACCCAGCGTGCTGAGCCGTTTCAATGAGGTCGATGTGGACATCCGGCTCAGGCTCTGACTCGCTGATCCGGCCAATGAAGACATGAATTCCGCCGAAGGGGACCCGGTACCCGTACTCGATTAAGCCTGCCTCAGGGCCCCAGCCTTCGTCGTCGATGTCGATCTTGCCGCGACGACTCTTGGTCATCCGGCCCACAGCGTATCCCTTGAGCCCTTCGAAGTTGCCCTTCAAGAACTCAAATCCACCATGCGCTGGCCCCACGGTGGGCGCCAACTGTCGTGGAGTTGACACGACAGATGTCCTAGAGCAAGGACTTAGTTGTAGGGCCATCGCAATAGGAAGCTTAAAGGGGTTAATCGGGACAAAGGACACGAGAGAGTTTTATACTAGTTCGGCCCCTTACGATGAAGGTAAAAGCCTACGTCTAGTTGGGATTGGTATTGCTGAGGTTTTGACTTCCAAGAGGCTCAATTCGCTGGCTTGGTTATCGACTTGGTTGTTTCTTGCCCTAAACCGCCACCGAGTCGTCCCCTTATATACATGGGTTGACGCCAGGTGGCCTACAGAGTCTCGGCCGGCACATAATCGTGTCCGGCTCGGTGACTTTCTTTACCTGTCTTTCTGTACAAGTATTTCCTTACATGTGGCGGTTTACAATATCAGGCCTTAAGCCGGCCCCAGGCCTTTGGGCCTTCTATAAGACTTAATAAATTACAAACTTGAATGTTTACTGAACTTCTTGCGTAACCCGCCATTGAAGCTGACCCAGCCCCTCCTGGGCGGGTCTCAACTGATAGTAATATCCCCAACACTAAGTTTTACCCTTCCTAATAGGGACTAACTAGGTTGCTAGAAATGTTCATAAGAGAAATCAAATTTGGGTAGGAAAGTAGTGGAGGATGATTTACTTAGATTTGAACAGCACTGGAGTTAGGGTAGCCGAAACATGACATCCTTGGATTACTGTCGGGTCGAATCCGACAGATCTTGGGTAGGGGGTCCCAAATCCTGAGCTAGTAGTCTCACACTAGTGTAAAAACGGCTAGCCACAACATTCAGCATAATTGGTACACCAGCTATATATGGGTAGTGCTGGCATCGATATTTTGTCAGACGTCACTACTATATGGGCCCAGCTGTGCTGACCAGTTGAAAGATACTGCTGGCATAGGCTTTATATACACGCCATAGATAAAGTATCTAGTGCTGTCGTGCCTTATTTGAGAATAGCAACACTAAGTTTTTCCCTTCCTAATAGGAAATAACTAGGCTGCTAGCAATGTTCATAAGAGAAATCTAATTTGGGCATGAAAGTAGTGGAGGATGATTCACTTAGATTTGAAAAGCATTGGAGTAAGGGTAGCCGAAACATGATAGCCTTGGATTACTGTCGGGTCGAATCCAACATATCTTGGGTAGGGGGTCCCAAATCCCAAGCTAGTAGTCTTACACTAGTGAAAAACGGCTAGCCACAACATTTAGCATAACCGATACGCCACCTATATATGGATAGTGCTGGCATCGATATTTTGTCACATGTCACTACTATATGGGCTCAGCTGTGATGACGTACACGTTGTCCTGCCACCACTAGTTGATGCTCGAGAACATCAGCACATTCCAATTTCAATCCATAATCATTTGGTAATGGCCATGCCACACTGCTCTCAGATCTTTGTGTTGATGTCCTTCATCCTGAAATGTTTCTGTAAGTACACATGACTTGGGCAAAAATATAGTTACAACAGCGAAGCTAGCAAGGCAGACTATTTTGTACATGGAAAAACATGACTAACAATAATGTTACACGTCATGAAGCATAAGCAGATGATATTTTAAAAAATATAAAAATAGTAGTCTGTGCAGGCCGCATACAGAGATCTCTCATAGCTCACTAGAGGAGCATGATGTTGGGGCCAAATCCAAAATAGACATGTTACAAATTTAGACCACACACAGCTACTGACAATTATATATATCTTGCGTATAAGTAAGCAAGCAGTTGGCCATTATGTAGCTCAATTAGAGTCTTAGGGAGCATAATGAACAGCAGAGGGATACATACAAACCTACTAGAACAAGCAAAACTATGCAATCATTAGCCTTGTATAAACTAGATTATGAGCCTCATGCAGTAATAGTTGGTTAATAGACTTCAAAGTTTCAGGCACACTTCGCCAGAGTAATTAAATGGTAAGGTCTTTAATTATATCAACTAATAGTTATACACGCAACTACAAGTAATTTAATGGAGTACCCAACATTAGGCATCATTGTTTGGTCATCTCATTAACTGAGAACAAATAAAGCAATTGAAAAGAGCAATTTAACTATGCCTGAAACAAACAAGCAATTGAACTGTTGAGTTGCCAACAGGCATACATGCACGCCCCTCAATAACACCCATGGCCTAGCTACATTTACTATATAAAGGAACAAGTAATGTATATTGTTTGCCAACTATGAAGTATCTCGACTAGTATGTAATCAAGATCCTAGTAATGATGGGGACGCTAATGATGTGAATATGTGTTTGGTTATGACATCAATAACTCTACCATAGCAAGAAGCAGTTTCACACTGTTCACTACTATAAAATGTTTTAGATATTTAAAAGTAGACTACATCTGTAATGAGTGAACAGACACATTAAAATGTGTTCACATACATCTGATTTACAAAAAAGTTAGAATATCATATAGTAGTGAGCGGAGGGAGTTTTAATGAATGGCCCAATGACTAGGTTCTAGGTGAAGAACCCTACGCAAGCACAATGTCATACAAATAGGATGTCCTGGTAGTTTTAAGATAGTGACTTATCATAACTGGTTGAACAGGCTCAGTGCTGCTCCTCCTTCTCTTGCAAGGCTCCTTCCTAACATCTTATACTTGGAAATCCTCAATCTTATCTTCATTGCACCCCCTCCGCAAGGTGACACAAACAAGTTAATGGTCTCCTTGGAAGATAAATATGCATACTTTCCAGTCTGTGAACAACACCAAAGGATGAGTTTATAACAAAACAACACCACATAATGAAACATGCCACATCTCTTGCACACAATGAAATGAGCATTTACTATGTGTGCATTGTTTAAAAACTAGGCATACCTTCGAACTGGATCTCTAGGTACTCTTGGAGAGCCTACTTTAGTGTACAACCAAACCTTTATGTCACCTATGAGTTATACAAGCCCCCACTATAGCAGCCCTTAGTGCTTAAATCATTGACAAGCTCTGTTAGGTCAAGAACAACAAGTAATCAAAGCAAACAATCCTAGTATGACTGGCTGATTCAAACAAGAAATGGAACAGATGTGTGAGAAAATCTTGCACAACACTGAATTACATATCAAGAAAAGAAGCATAGAAGGAAGCTTAAAGACCATCACTTGACTGACAAGAGTTAAGGGTCATTTAAACATCATGTGCAACGTATGAACTAACATAAACATAGCATATTTCAGATTCTATAATGAAAAGCACATGTATTAGGTTATGCCATGTATGGTGCCTAAATGTACACTATAGCAGGCATGAGTCATTCATCATTGCACGCACAATTGAACTGCAGGTTAAGGGCTAGTTCTATTCCGCCTTTTCAGCGCTTATTGTCAAATTAATCCATCAAAGATGTAAAGAAGTCGTTTTTGAGTTATGGGCTTGGGCTTAACTTATTTCACTTTGGGGGAGGGGGTGCTTCGGGTAGAAGCTCAATAAAAATTGAAGGGAAGGGGAATAGCGAAATGACTCTTTGTCTACCTATATTACACTCAAAATGTCACTGCTCACGCCCGCGTCACACCTGACCCTCAAGTAAAAACAAACACACAAGCATTCATTGCCCTGCCTGCTTGCATCTCCTCTCCCCGTTCCCTCTACCTCGATCCCCTGCCTGCAGCGCGAGGGTTCCTCCAGCGAGCAGTCGCCACTGGTCCCATCTGGCCTGCTCCTCGACGATGCTCTGTCCAGCTAAGCTACATGGCTGGCGGGTAGGGACAAATCTACCTGGCTGCTCCTCCCTCTTGCGCCGCCCCTCATTCTCATGGCCTTAAGCAGCTACTCTGCTATGGTCCGTCCAACGCACTACTCCTGTGGTCACCGCACAACTATGACCGATGCCCCACTCCAGCAGAAGGCACCTCATTCCCCCTCCCCTCCTCCCAGGTCATGCCCTTGAGGTGTTGTTGAAGGATGAGCTCATCCAACAAGGTGAGGATCTCCTCTGAATTTTTGCCAAATTATCATTCTGATCCGTTATACGATGAATTGCTATGAGCTGCTACTGCTGCTATATGATGCATTGCTATGAGCTGCTCCTCCTGCTGCTATATGATGAATTTCTATGAGTTGCTGCTGCTATATGATGAATTGTTATGAGATGTTGCTACTGCTATATGATGAGTTGCTATAAGCTGCTCCTGGTATATGATGAATTGCTATGAGCTGCTCCTGTTGTTGCTGTATGATGAATTGCTATGAGCTGCTCCTGCTGCTGTTATATGATGAATTGCTATGACCTACTGCTGGTATATGATGAATTGCTAGTTGCTGCTGCTTTATGATGAGTTGCTGCTATATGATGCTTTCAGGTGGTGCTGCTATATGATAATAACCAGGCACTTGGACCGTCGAATTTTGATAACTAATGGTCCTTCATTTAATGTAGGCAATGCGTTCTTCATTTAAATTAGGCAATGGGATCTCTATGGAAGACATTGACCAAAGTAGATTGTGCCAAGTACATGGTATCTTTGTATTTGCATTTTGAACAAATATTGATGGTCAGTTTTCCTATCATATTAATTACTGCACTGGGTTCAATTTGTGATGTTTGCAAGTCAAATTAATTTTCATATGGGCAGCAAAATGACAACATATAATGCAATCTAGACTTTTCACTAATCATACCACAGATAAGCTGAAAAGGCACGCAATGAAAAGAACTAGTTTGCTTATTATCTAGACAGCGTGCTTTGTATGTAGTCTATAGTGGAATCCTTAGAAAGACTTATATTTAGGAATGGAGGGAGTATCATGTATGACATCTATATCTCTAATTTAGCAGCCAATAGTGGAAATCATTGTCTACACAAAGGGATCACTGGTCGAAATCCTAGCAAAGCACGCTGGCAGGCACACAACAATACAAGAGAGAGACACTTACAAGATCATAGCAATGCCTCAGTCCAGGATCTTGGTTGGCCAAGCTATTAGATCCAGAAGAAACATCATCCTTGTAGTTTTTGCCAGCTACATAACATGTAACAGTGGCCTGTTAGTATATTTGAAGTACATCGGGCAGGTGACATGGACAGGTTTAAAGGTGACAAGTACCTAGGCCGCAACGGGTGCTTGGCATCTTGCCAGACGGTGGGAATGTGGTTAGGAAAGTTAGGGTGATGACGTTGCACTGGCTGTCGGGGTCCGGTAAGGAGATCTAGAACAATGGAGTAGGGTGTTTGTGGAGCGGCTCCGGTAGGGTGGACTACGGTGTGGGCGAAGCGGATCTAAGGCCGTGGATGAGGGCATTAGTGAAGCTGCTCTGGTGGTTGGGTTCAGGATGGTGTTGACGATACAGATCTGCGGCTGTGGATGGGGTGTCAGAAGCTGCTCCGGTAGGTTGGACGAGGGTGCGATGAAGCGGATCTGAGGCCGTTGCTACCTCTTGAGCATGCGTTGGTTTTCCCTTGAAGAGGAAAGAGTGATGCAACAAAGTAGAGTAAGTATTTCCCTCAGTTTTTGAGAACCAAGGTATCAATCCAGTAGGAGACAACACACAAGTCACCTAGTGCCTGCACAAACAATCAAGAACCTCGCAACCAACGCGATAAAGGGGTTGTCAAATGACAACCCCTTTATCGCATTGGTTGTGAGGCTCTTGATTGTTTGTGACAACCCCTTTATCATGTTGGTTGCGAGGTTCTTGATTGTTTGTGCAGGTACTAGGTGACTTGTGCGTTGTCTCCTACTGGATAGATACCTTGGTTCTCTATCAGATCCCACTTTCGCAAGTGACCGTGAAGGGATTGACAACTTGTCAATCCCTTCACGGTCACT
>NC_057794.1:138164487-138238049 GCF_018294505.1 Triticum aestivum
GGTCACTTGCGAAAGTGGGATCTGATAGAGATAATAAGATAAATATTTTTGGTATTTTGTTGTATAGATTGGAAAGTAAAGATTGCAAAATAGTAAACAAGATGCAATAATAAAAGAGATGCAATATAATAAAAAAAAAGACCTAGGGGCCATACGTTTCACTAGTGGCTTCTCTCATGATAGCATGTGTTACGATGGGCGAAAAAATTACTGCCGAGCAATTGATAGAAAAGTGCATAGTTATGAAGATGTCTAAGGCAATGATCATGAACATAAGCATCACGTCCATGTCAAGTAGATTGAAACGATTTTGCATCTACTACTATTACTCCACACATCGACCGCTATCCACAGCATGCATCTAGAGTATTAAGTTCATAAGAACAGAGTAATGCTTTAAGCAAGATGACATGATGTAGAGGGATGAACTCAAGAAATATGACATAAACCCCATCTTTTTATCCTCGATGCAACAATACAATAAATGCCTTGCTGCCCCTAATGTCACTGGGAAAGGCACCGCAAAGATTGAACCCAAAGCTAAGCACTTCTCCCATTGCAAGAAAGATCAATCTAGTAGGCCAAACTAAACCGATAATTCGAAGAGACTTGCAAAGATATAAAATCATGCATATAAGAATTCAGAGAAGAACCAAATAATATTCATAGATAATCAAGTTCATAAACCCACAATACATCGGATCTCGGCAAACACACCGCAAAAGAATATTACATTGAATAGATCTCCAAGAACATCGAGGAGAACTTTGTATTGAAGATCAAAGAGAGAGAAGAAGCCATCTAGCTAATAACTATGGACCCAATGGTCTATGGTAAACTACTCACGCTTCATCGAAGAGGCTATGGTGTTGATTTAGAAGCCCTCCGTGATTGATTCCCCCTCTGGCAGATCATCGGAAAAGGTCCCCAGATGGGATCTCACGGGTACAGGAGGTTGCGGCGGTGGAAAAGTGGTTTCGTGGCTCCCCCTGATGTTTTTAGGGTATAATAGTATATATAGGTGAAAGAAGTACGTCAGTGGAGCTCCATGGGCCCCACGAGGGTGGGGGACGCGCCTACCCCCCTAGGCGCGCCCTCCTATCTCGTGGCCGCCTCACGGAGTTCCAGACTTCCACTCCAAGTCTCCTGGTTTGCTTTCGGTCCAAGAAAGATCATCACAAAGGTTTCATTCCGTTTGGATCCCGTTTGGTATTCCTTTTTTGCGGAACACTGAAATAGGCAAAAACAGAAACTGGCACTGGGCCTCCGTTAATAAGTTAGTCCCAAAAATAATATAAAAGAGCATATTAAAGCCCATTAAACATCCAAAATAGATAATATAATAGCATGGAACAATCAAAACTTATAGATACGTTGGATACGTATCAAGCATCCCCAAGCTTAATTCCTCCTCGTCCTCGAGTAGGTAAATGATAAAACAGAATTTTTGATGTGGAATGCTACCTAACATATTTATCAATGTAATTTTCTTTATTGTGGCATGAATGTTCAGATCCGAAAGATTCAAGACAAAAGTTTAATATTAACATAAAAATCATAATACTTCAAGCATGCTAACAAAGTAATTATGTCCTCTCAAAATAACTTGGCCAAATAAAGCTCATCCCTATAAAATCATATAGATGTCAATGTGAGTGAGTAGGAATTTCCATGCAACGGATGCACTAGAGCTATAAATGTATGAAAGCTCAACAAGAGAAACTAAGTGGGTGTTGAGAGAGTCCTGGATTAGGGGGTCTCCGGATAGCCGGACTATATCCTTTGGCCGGACTGTTGGACTATGAAGATACAAGATTGAAGACTTCGTCCCATGTCCGGATATGACTCTACTTGGCGTGGAAGGCAAGCTAGGCAGTACAGATATGGATATCTCCTCCTTTGTAACCGACCTTGTGTAACCCTAGCCCCCTCCAGTGTCTATATAAGCCAGAGGGTTTTAGTCCATACAACATACATACAATCATACCATAGGCTAGCTTCTAGCTTTTAGCCTCTCTGATCTCGTGGTAGATCAACTCTTGTAATACTCATATCATCAAGAATAAATCAAGCAGGACGTAGGGTTTTACCTCCATCAAGAGGGCCCGAACCTGGGTAAAACATCGTGTCCCCTTCCTCCTGTTATCATTCGCCTTAGACGCACAGTTTGGGACCCCCTACCCGAGATCCGCCGGTTTTGACACCGACATTGGTGCTTTCATTGAGAGTTCCTTTGTGTCCTCGCCGTTAGGCTTGATGGCTCCTACGATCATCGATAGCGATGCAGTCCAGGATGAGACTTTTCTCCCCGGACAGATCTTTGTGATCGGCGGCATCACACTGCGTGCCAACTCGCTTGGCCCTCTGGAGCAGATCGAAAGTTACGCCCTTGGCCACCAGGCCAGGTTTGGAAGCTTAAACTACACGGCCGATATCCACGGAGACTTGATCTTTGACGGATTCGAGCCCCTGCCTTGTGCGCCACGCGGTCACGATGAGTATGATTTAGCTCTACCATCGGACAGTGTTCAAGAAATCGCAACGGCAGCCGCTCCGAGCCTCAATTCAGAGCCAATTGCGCCATCCATGGACGGGTGGATAGACCCCGCCACGGAGGCCGTATCCTCAGTGGCGATCGAGCTGAATATCGACCTTACCCTTCACGAGAGCCGTGTTGCCAAACTGCTGGATCCTTCTCCGGCCACGGACTCTGAACCGCCTGCGCCCGTTCCTGTCGGATCCGATTGGGCGCCGATCATGGTGTTTACCTCCGCAGATATTTTTTAGCACTCGCCCTTCGGCGACATACTGAAGTCATTAAGGTCTCTCTCCTTATCAGGAGGATCCTGGCCGAACTATGTCCGGCAGGATTGGGATGCGGATGACGAAGAAATTCGCCGCCCACCCACCACCCACTTAGTAGCCACTGCTGATGACTTAACCGACATGCTCGACTTTGACTCCGAAGAGATTGATGGTATGGACGACGATGCGGGAGGCGAAGAGGAACCATTGCCCACAGGGCACTGGACAGCCACCTCACCATATGACATATACATGGTGGACACACCCAAAGAAGGCAATGGCGACGGGACAACGGAGGATGACCCCTCCAAGAAGCAACCCAAGCGCCGGCGTCAGCGGCGCCTCTCTAAGTCCCGCCAAGGCAAAAGCGGTGATACCGACACCGGAGATAATAGCACTCTGGACAGTGCCGAAGACAACAACAATCCCCTCTAGCAAGATTTAGAGCAGGAGGATGGAGAAGCCAGCCCTCCTAAGAGAGCGGCAGATGGAGAGGCGGAGGATGATAATTACATGCCTCCCTCCGAAGACGAGGCAAGCCTCGACGATGACGAATTTGTCATGCCAGAGGATCCCGTCGAACAAGAGTGCTTCAAGCGCCGGCTTATAGCCACGGCAAATAGCCTTAAGAAAAAGCAGCAGCAGCTTCAAGCTGATCAAGATTTGCTAGCTGACAGATGGACTGAAGTCCTGGCGGCCGAGGAATATAAACTCGAACGCCCCTCCAAGAGTTACCCAAAGTGCAGGTTGCTACCCCGACTGGAGGAGTCTCCAGCATATGACGCGGCTGATCGGCCACCTCGTGGCTGCGACAGAGAGGCATTCCAGCCAAAACCTCAGCCCGCACCCCAACACCATTCAAATAAAAAGGCGCCGGGAAATACGCGAGACCTACGAGACATATTGGAGGACAAAGAAAAACATGCAAGATCGATCTACGGATCACGAGGGCGCACCACTATGAGAGACGATAATCGTCACGCCGGATACAGTAAAAGTAAGTCCGGCTGGGCCGAACACAGCGGGCAAGACTCATTTGAGCTGCGTCGCAATATAGCCCAGTACAGAGGCGCCGCACACCCCTTATGCTTCACAAACAAAGTAATGGGTCATCAAATCCCAGAGGGTTTCAAGCCCGTAAATATAGAATCATACGACGGCACAACAGATCCTGCGGTATGGATTGAGGATTTCCTCCTGCACATCCACATGAACCGCGGTGATGACCTACACGCCATCAAATACCTCCCACTCAAACTCAAAGGACCAGCTCGGCATTGGCTCAACAGCTTGCCAGCAGAGTCCATTGGTCGTTGGGAAGATCTGGAAGCCGCATTCCTCGACAACTTTCAGGGCACTTATGTGTGACCACCAGATGCCGATGACTTGAGCCACATAATTCAGCAGCCAGAGGAATCGGCCAGGCAATTCTGGACACGGTTCCTAACAAAGAAAAATCAAATCATCGACTGTCCGGATGCAGAGCCCTAGTAGCTTTTAAGCACAACATTCGCAACGAATGGCTCGCCAGGCACCTTGGCCAGGAAAAGCCGAAATCTATGGCAGCCCTCACGACATTCATGACCCGCTTTTGTGCGGGAGAGGACAGCTGGTTGGCTCACAGCAATAACATATCAAAGAATCATGGTACTTCGGATACCAAGGACGGCAACGGCAGGTCACGTCGCAACAAACATAAGCGCCGCATTAACAGCGACAATACCGAGGACACGGTAGTCAATGCCGGATTCAAAGGCTCTAAACCCGGTCAGTGGAAAAAGCCATTCAAAAGAAGCACTCCGGGCCCGTCCAGCTTGGACCGCATACTCGATCGCTCGTGTCAAATACACGGCTCCCCCGACAAGCCAGCCAACCACACCAACAGGGATTGTTGGGTGTTCAAGCAGGCCAGCAAGTTAAACGCCGAAAACAAAGATAAGGGGTCACATAGCAATGACGAGGAGGAGCCCCGGAAGCCGAACACCGGAGGACAGAAGAGGTTCCCCCACAAGTGCGGATGGTGAACATGATATACGCAACCCACATCCCCAAGAGGGAGTGGAAGCGTGCGCTCAGGGATGTATATGCGTTGGAGCCAGTAGCCCCAAAGTTCAACCCATGGTCCTCCTGTCTGATCACATTTGATCAGAGGGACCACCCCACTAGTATCCGTCATGGCGGATTCGCCGCAATGGTCCTAGACCCAATCATTGACGGATTTCACCTCACTCGAGTCCTTATTGATGGCGGCAGCAGCCTAAACCTGCTTTATCATGACACAGTGTGCAAAATGGGTATAGACCCCTCGAGGATCAAACCCACAAAAACGACCTTTAAAGGCATCATACCAGGTGTAGAGGCCCATTGCACAGGCTCAGTCACATTGGAGGTGGTCTTCGGATCCCCAGATAACTTCCGAAGCGAAGAGTTAATCTTTGATATAGTCCCGTTCCGCAGTGGCTACCATGCACTGCTCGGGTGAACCGCATTTGCGAGATTCAATGCGGTACCGCATTATGCATACCTCAAGCTCAAGATGCCAGGACCTCGGGGGGTCATCAAGTCAATGGAAACACAGAGCGCTCTCTCCGCATGGAGGAGCACACTGCGGCCCTCGCAGCAAAAGCGCAAAGCAGCCTCTTAAGGCAATCCACTAGTTCGGCAATTAAGGACCCGGACACCTTCAAGCGCGCCCGGAGTAATCGGCAATAGGACCGCCTGGCATGTTCCGAGCTCGCATAGCAATGCGGCCCCCACCCCGGTCCCAGCCAAACGGCGAAGCCCGTGCCACGTGTACATAATTATGCATTAAAAATACCATGGGCATAGGTGGGAAGGGGGGCACGACTATGGCACGCTCCAAGACGCGGCTTAAACTGCACTAGGGGCTTCCCGCTTTGTTATTTTTCTCTTTCAGGACTTTAATCTCTAGAAACCCTGTCTGGCAGCATGATTGCCGAACACATGATGCAGCAACCAAGGAGGCAGAAAGCTATGTCACACCACGGAACTCTTAGGTGGATTACGATAACGAGTGGAATACTTGCTTTAATACTATTCCTCAGCTTGCCCTTGGAAGGGACATGTTAAATAGTCCTACTTTTTGCTTATCGCACTACTTGTATCATTCTGCTTTAACACACCTTTTTGAATAAACAATGCATAGCATTAAGACTATTATTGCATTCATTCATGTACATTCATGACATCTAGCACTCGTACACTTTGGTACAGACAATACGCTAGGGGCTTAAGCATGCCCATAATACGGCGTGAGAAGTCCGAACACTTTCGACAGTGCGGCACCCCGAACTTATAGCATTATATCCATCAGCTCCGAATCATGTCTTGGGTCAATAGTTGGGTTTGCTCGGCTCCCATGTTTTGGTACCTTACGTTCCGCTATATCGGCTAAGGTAGCACTGGGAGAACTTCTGTGATTGTGCCCCGGTTCTGCTAGGCTAACACATCAGTAAAGAAAGCTAAAACTGAATGTCATGATAAGGCGAGAGACTGGTCGCTGTTCGAGAGGTTTCAAGTCCCTAAAGACTTATGCCGCTTAGAGCGAGGAGTCGGCCCTGTCTGGCTTAAGGCATGTATAGCGCCCCGAATTCGGCCTTCTGAATGGCTTCGCCGAAATTTAAAATTATAGAATTCTATGGCTAAGTGAGAGTGATAACGCATTATAGTCCGATTGCCTTGTTCATTGTGCTGAGCACCTCCCTCAAAAGACCCAAAAATGGGAACAAGAGTGCTCAGGTTTATCCCGAACACCCCAGCACTCGTGGCATGGGCGCAGAAGCCGATGACTAGCCATCTCTCAGATTTGATAAACAGCCGAACAGAAGGTAATATTTTAAATTCAAACAAGCGTTGCATAGCGCATATGAACAAGTTTTCATAATACAGGATTACACAAGCAAGTTTATTCAAATATTACATCTTTCGCACACTCGTCCTCTACAAGGCGGGTACCCTTTAGGACACCCTCATAGTACATCTCGGGGTGGCGATGCTCCTTGCCCTGCGGCGGCCCTTCCTTCACCAGCTTCACGACGTCTAGTTTGGCCCAGTGCACCTTCGCACGGGCAAAAGCTCGGCGTGCACCTTCGATGCAGACGGACCGCTTGATGACTTCCAGCCGTGGGGAGGCATCCACAAGCCGCCTCACCAGGCCGAAGTAGCTGTTGGGAATGGCGTCGCCAGGCCACATCCGGACTATAAAGCCCTTCATGGCCTGTTTGGCCGCCTTGTGCAGCTCGACCAGTTGCTTCAGCTGGTCGCTCAGAGGCATCGGGTGTTCGGTCCTAGTAAACTGAGACCAGAACAGCTTCTCCGTTGATCTTCCCTCCTCGGCCTGGTAAAAAACTGTGCGGCATCCGACACGCTGCGGGGCAAATCTGCGAATGCTCCTGGAGAGCTCCGTACTCGGGTAAGTAACAAGTAATTTACTTTCACATGCTTGCTTTGCATATTGAATGCCTTACCCGCCGCTATCTTGTTCATCACATCAATCTCCTGGAGGGCCTTTTGGGCTTCAGCCTTGGCACTCTTTGCACTCTCGAGGGCCGCGGCAAGCTCGGACTCCCGTGTCTTCAAGTCAAGCTCCAATGCCTCGTGCTTCGTCATGAGAGCGTGGAGCTCTTGCTGCACCTCGCCCACCCGTGCCTCTTGTTTTTCCCGCTCGGTGCGCTCCTGGGCCGCTTTGTTTTTGGCCTCGGATAGCGCTTTCTTCAGGGTTGCCACTTCGCCGTGGCCCCTGGCAAATCAAAGATGATCCTATGATTTTGCAATCGCATCCTTTTGTATATATACATATCTATAGACTAGGTATTACTTACCTTTGTTCTCCTCGAGCTGCCTCTTGGCAAGGCCGAGCTCTTTCTTGGACCCTTCGAGGTCCTGCTTCAGTACGGCGACCTCCGCAGTCAGTGCGGCAGAGGTCAGTAGCGAAGCCTGCATATGCATATAGACATACTTATATTAGACTCCTGCAGATATTAGTTGATCCTCTATTCGTCTTTTCTTTTTGAACACCAAACAGAGCATCAGGGGCTACTGTCTATGCGGTAATATTTTTCCTATATTTCAAATACTTACCTCAAAGCCTGTTAGAAGGCTGGCACAGGCTTCAGTCAGTCCACTCTTGGCGGACTGAACCTTCTGGATCACCGCACTCATAATAGTGTGGTGCTCTTCATCGATGGAAGCGCTGCGAAGCGCTACCAGCAGATTGGGTGCCTCTGGATGGACAGAGGTCACTGGCACGGGCGTCTTGCCCCTTTTGGAAGGAGGCCGCCTGCCCGAGTCTGGAACCACTGGGGGTTCCGGCGCAAGGTTCGGCTGAAGGCCGAACTCGGAGCCCTCGGGAGCCTTACTCCCTCTGCTCCCGGAGTCCGGAAGGTCGCCCTGAGGCGCCTCCGGGACTGTCTCCCCTCGACCCGGTGCCTCTTGAGACAGCACCTCGGCATTGTCCGTTGGGCAAGGTAAGGTGGCGGTTGGAAGTGGATCGCTATCCATATCCGACGGGTCCAAAGAGCCGTCCCACGAAGATATGTCGATACGGGCTTGGGGCGGTCTACATAATCATATTCGGCGTTAGGAGAAGCAGTGCGACAAAAGGTATGCTATGAGTTACCCTAGTATCCGAATACTTATGACTTCGCCAGGGGCTTGGCCCTGAGCAGCCACTCGTCTTCGTCTTCGGCGGCGGTGGTGGAGAAGTCCGGAAGGAGAGTCCTTCCCTTCTTGGACCCTTCGCCCCCCCGGTTGGGGCGGCCTTCCTTTTCTTGTCTCCCCCGGCTGGAGGGGGAGCATCTTCCTCTTCCTCCTCGTCTTCGTGGGAGGAGTGCGTCGCAGAGTCATCGGACAATGAGTCTGATACCACCTGGCGTCGGGAATTCTTTCAGGTTCCCTTGGTCTTCTTCTTGGTCTTCTCCGGCACCTTGTAAGGAGCCGGAGTCAGCATCTCCATCAGGAGAGCGTCCGCAGTGTCTTCGGGCAGAGGGGCCGAACAATTGATCTTCTCCGATGACCCCACCCAGTCTTGTCAAAGGCATGGGAGCTCAGACCCCGCACGTGGTTAAGCTATGGGAAGTAAAAATCCTACCAGATGTACAAAACTTACCGGATTCGCAGGGCGCTTCGCGCTTAGCCCGCGGTCCTCGGTGAGAGAGGGGGGACCTCGGCGCCCTTGAACAGCACCCTCCAGACGTCCTTGTGCGTCATGTCGAAGAGCTCGGTCAGAGTCTGGTGCTGGGCCGGGTCGAACTCCCACAAGTTGAAATCCCATTGTTGACACGGGAGGATCCGACGGAAGAGCATGACCTGGACTATGTTGACATCTTGAGCTTCTTGCTTGCCATATCCCGGATACATTTCTGGAGTCCGTCTAGCTCCACCGATGAACCCCGGGATAGGCCCTTCTCTTTCTAGGAGGTGAGCCGTGTGGGGATTCCGGATCGAAACTCGGGGGCCACCACCCAGTTGGTGTCGCGCGACTCGATGATGTAGAACCACGCCGATTGCCACCCCTTTATGGTCTCCACGAAGGAGCCTTCAAGCCATATACCATTGGGCATCTTGCCCACCATGGCTCCGCCGCATTCTGCTTGCTGGCCTCCCACCACCTTCGGCTTGATATTGAAGGTCATCAGCCACAGGCCGAAGTCGGGCCGGATGCGGAGGAAAGCCTCACACACGACGATGAACGCCGAAATGTTAAGGATGAAGTTCGGGACCAGATCATGAAAGTCCAGCCCGTAGTAGAACATAAGACCACAGACGAATGGATGGAGGGGAAACCCCAGTCCGCGGAGGAAGTGGTGGAGGAAAACTACCCTCTTGTGAGGTACCGGGGTAGGAACGATCTGCCCCGCAGCGGGCAGCTGATGCGTGATATTCGCGGCTAAGTATCCGGCTCCGCACAGCTTTTTGATGTGTCCCTCCGTGACGGAGGAAGCCATCCACTTGCCTCCCGCTCCGGACATGTTTGGAGAAGGTTGAGGAGAAGGATGTGGACTTGGGCATTGGAGCTCAAGTGCGCAAGAATGGATGAGCAAGGAGGAAGAAGGCGTGGGTAGAAAAAGGTTAAACCTTATCCCCTTATAAGGGCGATCGAAACTATGCGCCCGCACTAGCCTGGTAAAACTCGCTTATCCCCCAAGCGCCGTAATTGGTGGCGCGGTTGGGTTACCCACGCCCGTATTGATGAGAATCCCATAATAAGGGGGACACGATCTCTGCTTCGACAAGACGTGTCAAGAAACTGCCTCGCGTTATGTGCGGGTCTAGTTGAAGAACAATGGTTCGAATAATCACCGAGCCATGGCATGATGTCATGGTGCCAAAACGTGTCAGCAGATTAGATTTGTGGAAATATTATTCTCTCTACGGTGGTATGTGGAACTTATTTTGCAGGGTCGGACACTATCCTTTTATTCAAACTCTTCTGTGGTGTATCCGGAGGAGGAACCCGCCTTGCAATGTCGAAGACAACACTGTGTGCCGGACTCATCATCATTGAAGCCTGGTTCAGGGGCTACTGAGGGAGTCCTGGATTACGGGGTCTCCGGACAGCCGGACTATATCCTTTGGCCGGACTGTTGGACTATGAAGATACAAGATTGAAGACTTCATCTCGTGTCTGGATAGGACTCTACTTGGCATGGAAGGCAAGCTAGGAAGTACGGATATGGATATATCCTCCTTTGTAACCGACCTTGTGTAACCCTAGCCCCCTCCGGTGTCTATATAAGCCGGAGGGTTTTAATCCATACAACATACATACAATCATACCATAGGCTAGCTTCTAGGGTTTAGCCTCTCCGATCTCGTGGTAGATCAACTCTTGTAATACTCATATCATCAAGTATAAATCAAGCAGTACGTAGGATTTTACCTCCATCAAGAGGGCCCGAACCTGGGTAAAACATCGTGTCCCCTGCCTCCTGTTACCATCCGCCTTAGACGCATAGTTCGGGACCCCCTACCCGAGATCCGCCGGTTTTGACACCGATAGGTTTGCATCCAACTTGCTTGCTCACGAAGACCTAGGGAATTTGAGGAAGCCCATCATTGGAATATACAAGCCAAGTTCTATAATGAAAATTTCCCACTAGTATATGAAAGTGACGAAATAAGAGACACTCTATCATGAAGGTCATGGTGCTACTTTGAAGCACAAGTGTGGAAAAAGGATAGTAGCATTGTCCCTTCTCTTTTTTTATCTCATTTTTTCTTTTTTTTTTCTTTTCTATTTTTTGGGCCTTCTTTTTTTATTTGGCCTTTCTCTCTTTTTCCACTTTATTTCCTCACATGGGACAATGATCTAATAATGATGATCATCACACTTCTATTTATTTACAACTCAAAGATTACAACTCGATACTTAGAACAAAAATATGACTCTATATGCGTGCCTCCGGCGGTGTACCGGGATGTACAATGAATCAAGAGTGACATGTATGAAAAATTATGAACGGTGGCTTTGCCACAAATACGATGTCAACTACATGATCATGCAAGGAAATATGACAATGATGGATCGTGTCATAATAAACGGAACGGTGGAAAGTTGCATGGCGATATATCTCGGAATGGCTATGGAAATGCCATAATAGGTAGGTATGGTGGCTATTTTGAGGAAGGTAAATGGTGGGTTTATGGTACCCGCGAAAGTTGTGCAGTACTAGAGAGGCTAGCAATGGTGGAAGGGTGAGAGTGAGTATAATCCATGAACTCAACATTAGTCATAAAGAACTCACATACTTATTGCAAAAATCTACAAGTCATCAGAAACCAAGCACTACGAGCATGCTCCTAGGGGGATAGATTGGTAGGAAAAGACCATCGCTCGTCCCCGACCGCCACTCATAAGGAAGACAATCAAAAAATACCTCATGCTTCAAATTTGTTACACAACGGTTACCATATGTGCATGCTACGGGCCATGCAAACCTCAACACAAGTATTTCTCAAATTCACAATTACCCCACTAGCATGGCTCTAATATCACCATCCTCATGTCTCAAAACAATCATCAAGTATCAAACTTATCCTACTATTCAATGCATCTTATATGCAAGTTTTTATCATACCCATCTGGGATGCCCATCATATTAGGACTAATTTTATAACCAAAGCAAATTACCATGCTGTTCTAAAAGACTCTCAAATTAATATAAGTGAAGCATGAGAGATCAATAATTTCTATAAAATAAAACCACCACCGTGCTCTAAAAATATATAAGTGAAGAACTAGAGCAAAATTATATAGCTGAAAAGATATAAGTGAAGCACATAGAGTATTCTAATAAATTCCGATTCATGCATGTCTCTCCCAAAAGGTGTGTACAGCAAGGATGATTGTGGTAAACTAAAAATCAAAGGCTCAAATCATACAAGACGCTCCAAGCAAAACACATATCATGTGGTGAATAAAAATATAGCCTCAAGTAAAGTTACCGATAGACGAAGACGAAAGAGGGGATGCCTTCCAGGGCATCCCCAAGCTTAGGCTTTTGGTTGTCCTTGAATTTTACCTTGGGGTGCCTTGGGCATCCCCAAGCTTAGGCTCTTGCCACTCCTTGTTCCAAAATCCATCAAATCTTTACCCAAAAACTTGAATACTTCACAACACAAAACTCAACAGAAAATCTCGTGAGCTCCGTTAGTATAAGAAAATAAACCACCACCTTAAGATACCGTAATGCACTCATTCTTTATTTATATTGGTGTTAAACCTACTGTATTCCAACTTCTCTATGGTTCGTACCCCCAGATACTAGCCATATATGCATCAAAATAAGTAAACAACACGCGAAAAACAAAATCTGTCAAAAACAGAACAGTCTGTAGCAATCTGAAGGTTTTGAATACTTCTGTAACCCCAATTTTTTGAAAAATTAAGATGACGAGGAAAACTTGTATATTGATCCACTGCAGTTGGAATTGGTATTTTATCACTCTCTGGTAAAAAATGAAAATTATTTTTGTGAGCACATACTTTCTGTTTTTATCAGCAAGATCAAACAACAATCACTCAAGAAGATCCTAAAGGCTTTACTTGGCACAAACACTAATTAAAACATAAAAACACAATCATAAAAGAGGCTAGACAAATTATTTATTACTAAACATGAACAAAAAGTAAAGAACAAAAATAAAATTGGGTTGTCTCCCAACAAGCGCTATCGTTTAACGCCCCTAGCTAGGCATAAAAGCTAGAATAAATCTAGGTATTATCATCTTTGGTATGCAATTCATAAGTGGCTCTCATAATAGATTCATAAGGTAATTTAATTTTCTTCCTAGGAAAGTGCTCCATGCCTTTCCTTAACGGAAATTGGATTCTAATATTTCCTTCTTTCATGTCAATAATTGCACCAATCGTTCTACGGAAAGGTCTACCAAGAATAATAGGACATGTAGGATTGCAATCTATATCAACAACAATGAAATCTAAGGGCACATAGTTCCTATTTGCAACAATAAGAACATCATTAATTCTTCCCATAGGTTTCTTAATGCTGGAATCCGCAAGATGCAAATTTAAAGAACAATCATCAAGTTCACGAAAACCTAGCACATCACACAAAGTTTTCGGAATCGTGGAAACACTAGCACCCAAATCACACAAAGCATAGCATTCATAATCTTTAATCTTAATTTTAATAGTAGGTTCCCAATCATCATAAAGTTTTCTAGGGATAGAAACTTCTAGTTCAAGCTTTTCTTCATGGGATTGCATTAAAGCATCAATGATATGTTTAGTAAAAGCTTTATTTTGATCATAAGCATGAGGATAATTTAACACGGATTGCAACAAGGAAATACAATCTATCAAAGAGAAATTATCATAATTAAATTCCTTGAAATCCAAAATAATTGGTTCATTGCTATGTAAAGTTTTGACCTCTTCAATCCCACTTTTATTAATTTTTGCATCAAGATCTAAAACTCCGAATCATTGGGACGCCTTTTAACTAAAGTTGACTCATCTCCAGTCCCATCTTTATCAAGATTCATATTAGAAAACAAAGATTTAACAGGAGACACATCAATCACTTTTAGATCTTCATCATTATTATCATGAAAACTAGAAGAACATGTTTTCACAAAGCAATCTTTTTTAGCACGCATCCTAGCAGTTCTTTCTTTGCACTCGTAAATGGAAATTCTCATGGCATTGAGAGACTCATTGATTTCATGCTTAGGTGGAATAGATCTAAGTTTCAAAGAATCAACATCAAGAGAAATTCTATCCATGTTCCTAGCCAACTCATCAATCTTAGGGAATTTTTCTTCAACAAAAGCATTCAAATTCTTTTGTGAACTCATAAATTCTTTAACACTAATCTCAAAATCAGAGGTCATCTTATTAAAATTTCCATAAGAGTTGTTGTAGGAATTGCCATAATTATTAGAGGAATTACTAGGAAACGGCCTACAATTAAAGTTTCCTCTATACGCGTTGTTACCAAAATTGTTCCTACCAAGAAAATTCACATCCATAGATTCATTATTATTCTCGATCAAAGTGGACAAAGGCATACCATTAGGATCGAAAGAAACAATTTTATTAGCAAACAATCGCATGAACTTTTTTACTAGTGGATCTTTCGGTGTGCCATTGAGAATAATTAACCATAATACTGTATAGGAGTTTAGTAGCTTCTCCTAAAGTGATTTCCATAAAAGTGCCTACCGCGGCCGAATCTAAAAGATTTCTAGAAGCAAAATTCAATCCGGCATAATTTTTTTGTATAATCATCCACAAATTCAAACCATGAGTAGGGCAGTTACTTATCATTAACTTCATCCTCTCCCAAGCTTGTGCAACATGCTCATGATCAAGTTGCTTAAAATTCATAATATCGTTCCTAAGGGAGATAATTTTAGCAGGAGAAAATACTTAGAGATAAAAGCATCTTTGCACTTATTCCATGAATTAATACTATTTTTAGGCAAAGAAGAGAACCAAGTTTTAGCACGATCTCTAAGTGAAAATGGAAGTAGCTTAAATTTAACAATATCATTATCCACATCTTTATTCTTTTGCATATCACACAAATCAACAAAGTTGTTTAGATGGGTAGCGGCATCTTCACTAGGAAGGGCAGAAAATTGATCTTTCATAACAAGATTCAACAAAGCGGTATTAATTTCACAAGATTCAGCATCGGTAGTAGGAGCAATCAGAGTGCTAATAAAATCATTGTTGTTGGTATTGGAAAAGTCACACAATTTAGTGTTATCTTGAGCCATCGTGACAAACAATCAATCCAACACACAAGCACACAAGAAGAAAGAGAAAAGAGACGAACGGAAAAAGGGAGAAATAAAATGGCAAAGGTGAAGTGGGGGAGAGGAAAATGAGAGGCAAATGGCAAATAATGTAATGCGAGGGAGAAGAGTTTATGATGGGTACTTGGTATGTCTTGACTTGGCGTAGATCTCCCCTACAACGGCGCCAGAAATCCTTCTTACTACCTCTTGAGCATGTGTTGGTTTTCCCTTGAAGAGGAAAGGGTGATGCAGCAAAGTGGCATAAGTATTTCCCTCAGTTTATGAGAACCAAGGTATCAATCTAGTAGGAGACAACACACAAGTCACCTAGTACCTGCACAAGCAATCAAGAACCTTGCAACCAACGCGATAAAGGGGTTGTCAATCCCTTCACGGTCACTTGCGAAAGTGAGATCTAATAGAGATAATAAGATAAATATTTTTGGTATTTTGTTGTATAGGTTGGAAAGTAAAGATTGCAAAATAGTAAACAGGATGCAATAATAAAAGAGATGTGACATAATAAAAAAGAGACCCGGGGCCATAGGTTTCACTAGTGGCTTCTCTCATGATAGCATGTGTTACGGTGTGTGAACAAATTACTACCGAGCAATTGATAGAAAAGTGCATAGTTATGAAGATATCTAAGGCAATGATCGTGAACATAGGCATCACATCCGTGTCAAAGTAGATCGAAACGATTCTGCATCTATTACTATTACTCCACACATTGACCGCTATCCAGCATGCATCTAGAGTATTAAGTTTATAAGAATAGAGTAACGCTTTAAGCAAGATGACATGATGTAGAGGGATGAACTCAACCAGTATGACATAAACCCCATCTTTTTATCCTCGATGGAAACAATACAATACGTGCCTTGCTGCCCCTGCTGTCACTGGGAAAGGACACCGCAAGATTTAACCCAAAGCTAAGCACTTCTCCCAATCCAAGAAAGATCAATCTCGTAGGCCAAACTAAACCGATAATTCGAAGAGACTCACAAAGATATCAAATCATGCATATAAGAATTCATAGAAGAACCAAATAATATTCATAGATAATCAAGTTCATAAACCCACAATTCATCGGATCTCGGCAAACACACTGCAAAAGAGTATTACATCTAATAGATCTCCAAGAATATCGAGGAGAACTTTCTATTGAAGATCAAAGAGAGAGAAGAAGTCATCTAGCTAATAACTATGGACCCGAAGGTCTGCGGTAAACTACTCATGCTTCATCGGAGAGGCTATGGTGTTGATGTAGAAGCCCTCCGTGATTGATTCCCCCTCTAGCAGATCGCTGGAAAAGGTCCCTAGATGGGATCTCACGGGTACAGAAGATTGCGGCGGTGGAAAAGTGGTTTCGTGGCTCCCCCTGATGTTTTTAGGGTATAAGAGTATATATAGGCGAAAGAAGTACATCAATTGAGCTCCGTGGGGCCCATGAGGGTGGGGGGCGTGCCTACCCCCCTGAGCACGCCCTCCTATCTCGTGGCCGCCTCACGGAGTTCCATACTTCCACTCCAAGTCTCCTGGTTTGCTTTCGGTCCAAGAAAGATTATCGCGAAGGTTTCATTCCGTTTGGATTCCGTTTGGTATTCCTTTTCTGTGAAACACTGAAATAGGCAAAAAAAACAGAAATTGGCACTGGGTCTCTGGTTAATAGGTTAGTCCCAAAAATAATATAAAATAGCATATTAAAGCCCATTAAACATCCAAAATAGATAATATAATAGCATGGAACAATCAAAAATTATAGATACATTGGAGACGTATCAGCCGTGGACTTGGGCGTTGGCTAAGCGGCCCCAGTATGGTTGAGAATGGTATAGGCAAAGCTGCTCCGGTAGGATTGAGGATGGTGTTGGCAAAGCGGCTCCGGTAGGGTTGAGGAAGGTGTCGGCGAAGAGGATCAGAGGGCATCGAAGGGGGCGTCGGTGGGGCGGCTCCGGGGGTGTGGACGAAGCGTCCCTTGTGGGGGGTACGAAGGAGCCGTTGCAGATGTGCTGTGGTTGACGAGAGTACCTGCGAAGCAGATCAGGCGCCGTGAACAAGGCCGACACTGAATGGTCTATGGTATAGTGGTGGATGAGTAGTCTACTTGTTTCTAGGGAAGGTGGGAGGGGTAGATGCGGCCGCAGAGATCCGGCGAGGTGGACGCCACTAGGAGTGAATGGGCTTTGGTACGCCGGTGGATGAGCAACCTAGTGTGTCAAGAGGGGAGGGGTAGAAAGGCCGATGAAGTACGGACGGCGTGATGTAAGATGCTCTGGTGCTGTGGAGTAGTAATTTTTGCGGGAGGGAGGAGAAAATGGGGGTGCCGTGTGGTGGGGCGAACCGGAAGTTACCAAAGCAGACCCGACCTATTATGTAAATGAGGGTCGTATTGTAACTATTGTTCTTCGTGCACCAAGGACAAAAGGGGAATTTCACATGTTAAGACTAGGTGGCGGAAATTTTAGAAGGAGGCGAGAGACTTTGCCGCCCACGGGATCGTTCATATCCAGTTTGAACTAATTTTGGACACTGCTAGCGGGAAGGTCATGCGAGACTATGTACACGGGGCACACGTCAGTAGTTAATAATTGGTATGAAGTCCACCCCGAAAAAAGACAATAACTCGGGATGATGCACCGATAACTTGGACGTTCACACGGGCGCGGCCAATCATACTGGTATAGAGGCACGTTCACAAAAAAATGGATCAAATGCTCAGCCTATGTATTTCTCATGTAAATATATAATTTAGTGTCAGTGGTTATTTATTTTAAACATAATGCATTGACATGTTAATTTTAATATAGAGGCACAAAAAGAAATGGATATTGTAGTCCCACAAAAGAAATGGATATTGTAGTCCTCTACTTAAAAGTGTTACCTCATACGATTACATGGCCTCCATTTCATAAATTGCGTACCTATTGAATTCATATATGAATATTACATATATTACTTCATAATAGAACCTTAAATCATCCAAGACTAATGAATTTGAATGCAAAACTAACAATGGTGCATGTACATGATAACTACAATGGTTGTTTGAAGAAACATCACTGTAACTTTGGCATGCACAATTGAGAAGTACTATTTGGAAAAAAATGTGATACGTGAGTGTTCAATCTTTATAGCGTTGAATCGATATCGTATCTTTGGCCACGATACAAAGTATATATTGATTTATGTTCAAGCGATGCACGTCCATGATCGCTAGATAGTGATACGTGAATGAATTGTGCAATCTCTCTCACATGTATACACATCTCATTTCTCCGTGTTCATCGGAATCACACACGCGCACTTTGTGTATTTCTCTCCCTCTGTCAAGGTTAGAATTCGTCTTTCTACCCCGTCCTACAAGTCTCTCGTACAAAAACAAACACGCTCCCTCTGTCGAACACACCCACCAATTTAATTTCACCCACCCACCACCACTAATGTCTCAAAGTATAACTATGTCTTGCACACATATGCGTAAGGTTAACTTGAGTCCCGGAACCATATGAATACATACAATGGGATTCCAGTAGAGCACCTTTTGTTTCCAGATTCCGCTCACACACACACAAACGACATTGTTTCTCTCTTCATTTTTATCCGGCACTTGCATGCACACCGCTTGTTTATCTCTGTGATGCTTTAAGTATGCCTTGCACACATGCTATCTACCTATCCCTTAATATAGATAGGTATCACACAAACCCCTTCTCCCTATATCTAAGTGCCACTGCCCCCACACACACTTCCCGACACCGAAGGAGTAGCGTGACACCTCGATCATGATACTGATCTATCTACTGGCTTCTCTCTCTCACGCACACACACACTTCCCGACACCAAAGGAGTAGGGTGACACCTCAATCTTGATACTAATCTATCTACTGGCTTCTCTCTCAAATACACACACAGACACACTCGCTAGTCGTGCCTCTGTGCCTACCGCGCGCACATTCTCGATATGTCTTTCTCTCCCTCCCCCTTCCCCACTTATGGTGTCCTCGACTAGGGGGTACTCAACACGTCATCTCCCGATCTGATAGATTGGGCCGAGGACCCCCGTGGCCGTATACTCATGGGCCAGTTCGGACAGCTGCCACATACAAGGAAGATTCCGCAAGACTTGGCGATCAAGACAAGGACTTCTCCCCACTGGCGTATTTGGCTAGAACTCTTGTTAATCTAGGCCTCTGGTGCATTATATAAACCAGGGCCAGGCTAGTCGATAGATCATATATACAAACAATCATACCATAGGCTAGCTTCTAGGGTTTTAGCCTCCTCGATCTCGTGGTAGATATACTCTTGTACTACCCATATCATCAATATTAATTAAGAAGGACGTAGGGTTTTACCTCCATCGAGAGGGCCCGAACCTGGGTAAAACTTCGTGTCCCTTGCCTCTTGTTACCATCCAGCCTAGACGCACAATTCGGGACCCCTACCTGAGATCCGCCGGTTTTGACACCGACATTGGTGCTTTCACTGAGAGTTCCGCTGTGTGATCGACAAAAGGATCGATGGCTCGCCTGTAGATCAACTGCGACTTCGACATCTTCGTCACCAGCTCGACTGGTCACCTTGGTTCGACCAAGAATTGTGCCCCGTGTTCGGATCACCATGTTTGGACGAGGGCCTTCATCAAACATCAACTCCGATCTCTATCAAGATCACGGAGGAATCATCTATGGAGCTCGGGGGCTCAACGTCAACATTGCCCTCAAGCGACCGTGCTGTTTTTTTTGGACAGCGAACTCGTATCTGCCTCCACCACCTCCTGAAGTATCACTTTGAAGATCTCTTTGGTGGAATTGTGCGGAATTGAGTCTATAAGAACCCTGGAAAATTTCGTCGAGTTCCGATGAAGGAATCTCTGGCAATCCACGATATACCGGAGCCCTGTCAAATCCGGACAGGAATTTGGATGAGTTTAGGGCGTGGTGTCCAGCTTCTAGCTCGGACGTCCTTTGGAAGATCCAACCGTTGATCGGCTGCAGAATTCCTATATCTACCACCTCTCAAAAGTTCAGCTCGATCCGACCGTCCAAACTCCGGGAACCTTCCGATTAGTGCATCACTTTTCGGATTTGTTTTCTGCGCGAAAACAAATCCGACCCGAGTTCGTCTTTTTTATGAACGGGATTTCGGACATCCCTTTTGAAGGAAGTTTTGTATGGGGTATTGTGTTTTGTTCCCGAACACATCCCACTAACTTTAAGATCTTTTGAACACGATCTTCAACATCATGCTGGTGTCAAACCAGTCCGGCAATATTGCTCCATGGCTGCCGACCTGTGCTAGACACGTTGTCACTTTGTTGAGACGAGTTCAACTTCTTCGGATCATCATCTCGGCAAGCCGAACAAGAGTCCGGCATCGCGAAGGATAAATCATCACCAACATCGCCGCCCCACAGATTACACGGAGCGGGCATACCAGCATCGCCGCACGGTCGCTTCATCAAGCCAGCATCGACCACGTCACGACCTGCATCGGCAGGGCCGCACTATCACTTCTTCAAGCTGGTGTCCATCACGCCGACCTACTTCGATTCATCGGCTGACATCGAGGCTTCGACATCTCGGCTGGACCGGGGGCTTCGCCATCTCTTCATCAACCTACTCCGGACACTTCGGCGTCACTAGCCGACGAGCTCCGTCACGTTAGCTGGACCGAGGGCTTTGCCTCGGTGAGACAACCTTTGTCAGCATTGCCATGCCGTTGTTTTATCGCCCATCAGGCAATGGGTGTGCGGATCGAGTCCTAATTTTGCAAATCACCTTCCTTCGGATTGCTACAACAAATAAACCAGGTCTATCAAATGATGGCCGCATTAACGACGGTCGCGTGGTGGTTCGGTCAGTTTCCGTACATAGTCCGGCGAACGCCGCATCCGGAACTCGGACCGACCTGTGAATTCAGGCTTTGCCACGCCTTTACCGCATCACGCCGACGCCCTGCATCGATATTGACTTCGGCGCCAGGCCATATTTCTTTTATTACTCAATTTGCATAAATTATTTATTATGCAATGATTTTTTTAATTATTGTTACTATTATCTCTGATTTGCACTATTTTTTGTGCATAGGAAAATGATCTGGGGACTGCGGCGTCACTCTGCCGGTCTACATTGACCGTGATATGTCACCACTTCGGCGTGTCGAGCTCTGCGCTCCGCCACCTCGGGACCGGCTTGGGGATGGAACCTTGCCCCGCATCAAGCTCGGGCCGCGTCATCAATACCGAACACATTAACTAGCTAAGTCGCTTTCATGCTCAAAGCTTTAATTTCTAACTTGTGTTCGGTTCGACCAAGCATTATACTTTTTTGGAAAAAAGTTGCTTGTAAAAAAGTTCCTTGTCCAAACTTTATTTGTGACGCATAAATTCAAATACCCCGTTTACTTGGGGGCTTCCTTTATGAAGCTTTTCCTCTTGCATATGATTATACTTGTACGGCTTCGTTCCTTGTTCATGTATTACGCCACAATATGCACCATATTGACTTAAGCGACTTGCAAGCTCGGTTGCCTCGCTCCTGTGTTTACCCCTATGTTCCCGATTATTCGGCTAGGGAGTAAAGGGAGCACCTCTGCGATTGTCATGATCGGGTCACCTGAGCCGGACCTCAGACTGGGTGAAGCCGAAAGCTAGCGCTCTTATTGTTTTCAATGATGGTCGGCACACAACGGAACTCATGAGTACAAAAAATCTATTGCAGAAGTCTCATAATAACAATGAGCACCGAAGAAAGGTATCGGTGGGGGTACTATTTTCTTCGAAGATGCTTCTTACACTTTGCAGTAACATAGCATAAGTTCCTTGAGCACGCTTTGTCTGTTACAGCCTTATGGCCTGATTGCTTGGTTATTGGAAACACCATTGATATTCTCGATAGATGGAGTACATAACACTTTTCGGTCCTTAACTGAAGAGGGAGAAGCCGACGGTCGGTTAAGACGCGTTTAAAGTTCGGTTGAACATATATAGGATATAAGTACTTCGATACATGCAATAATTCTTTTACTCAAGTCACTTGGGGGCTCTCAAGTTTATTTGAGCCGTTTTATAATAAGTGTTCTTCTTCTTAGTCGTTGCAAAGTATTATTATTATTATTATTATTATTATTATTATTATTATTATTATTATTATTATTATTATTATTTATCACTCCTTTTTTCGACACGAGTGTGTGGTCACTAGCCGGGGAGCCTAATTTCTCTCTCAAAGCCGCTAGAGTTTAGTTTGCTAAGCTGGCCTAATGAGAAGTACTCCGCCTTCGGGATAGGAGGTTGAAGCCGTAGGCTGACCCGCTTGAAGTCTTGAGATAGGATGTGTCATGTTAAAGCACGACAGAAGCACTTTTTTTTCTAAGGCCAATTTTCGGATTGGCACCGAACACTTGATCTTGTTCGGACGTCAAGTTTTTACTGATGTTTTTTGGTTTTCCAAGCTTGTGGCACTTTTAAACTATTTGTGTGTTTTCAGCACAAGTCTCGCAGTGCAACGCCGGACACCTTTAGAGATTCGACAAAAACATTCTCGGATATTGCTATATATGCATCGGTTTCGAATTGTGTCTTCGGTCAATATTGAGTTGCCCGGCTCCTGCGCTTGCCTCCTACATTCCGCTTTGTTCGGCTAGGTGTGCAAAGGGAGAACCACTGTGATTGTGCTTCCAGCTCACATGGTTAAGCACCTTAGTGGAGAAAGCCGAAAATTGACTGTCACAATAAGCGTAAACTTGTCAGCGATCCGATGACGGTGTTAAATGACAGGCCATTCATAACAATGGATGAAGTGTTTACAACTTGACCTCGACTTTTGCCGAACACTATCGGGGGCTATTAACCGGCCTCCCAAACTAAATCCTCGATATTTTGCTCTTACATTAGAGCCGAGGTTTAATGATCATGCTTAGCATGACAACCCAAAGAAAGGAACCGATAGCGGGACTATTTTCTTTGGAAGACATTTCTTATGTTAAACAGTAATATAACATATCTCTCTGCGTACCTTTGTTTATAAAACCGTATGGCCAGATTGCCTTGTTTGTTGTAAATCTTTTCCCTCATAAAGGCTTTATAAAGTAGGACAAAGTGGTCAACAAAGTTTTGTAGAATGCGGATCCGAGCATTAATGACGTAAAGTACTTGGATACATAGAGTCATTACACATAATTTGTGATTTTACTATGGATATTGATCCTTAATTCGGCCACCCGTGCCCGCATTAAGGCTCGGGGGCCACTGGGCTTCGGGCTTATTATTTACAAATATTAAAGGGGCACTTCGATCCTCTGATCTAGTGTTGCCACCCGACCAGTGTCTCGGGGGCTACTGCATTGCCTGTTCAATGCAGAAAATTTTATGTGCAATATAGTTTCTGAGGATATTTTGATCCTCACGTTGGTCGGCCGCACCCAACCTGAGTCTCGAGGACTGAGCACGCCGCTTTTAGTGTCCCGAAGTATTCTGCCGAGCTAGGACTTGATCCTCAGGCCGATTTTGCAAATCAACCTGAGTCTCAGCGGCTACTGGGATCAGCGGTCTTATGTGATCCTTCATGTGCATCTCGGGTTTTAGATCGATACCCACCTTGAGGGCTACTGGCTATATACCTCGGCAGAGAATAAATTGCACCAATCAAAAATATTGACAAAAATTGGCCCACATTCGGGGTGGTGCACCACCTCGGAAGCAGTCCGGCATAAAGCTCTGGTGCTAGTGGCTGGCTCCATAGAGGGCATTTCCGGCATTAAGCTCGGCTAAACTCCTTCAAACTTCTTTGAACCAAGGTGATTTATGACACCTCGGATATAGTCCGGCGTTGGAGCTTGGATACCGTTCGGCGTTGGAGCTCAGATATACAGTCCGGCGTTGGAGCTCGGATACATAGTCCGACGTTGGAGCTCGGATACATTCCGGTGTTAGAGCTGGGAAGCGGTTCGGCGTTGGTGCTCGGTCGCAAAAGATACCTCGAATACAGTCCGGCGTTGGAGCTCGGACGCAAGAGGACGCTGCCGCCCGGGAACAACTTCAAACCCGAGGTGTGGCATAAAATAACAAGGCATTGATAAAGGCCATAAACTTAAAGGGGCTCCTCGGATACCCGACGTGTAAACTTGTCGAATGCATTTCGGCGATCCTCAAGATCGAAGATGAGAAGATTTGTTGAACCAGTTTTCAAGACTGACGACCAAAGATGAAGAATAGTTTAGAAGAATCGAGGAGCATCCCTAACTTGAAGACCGGTTCAGGGGGCTAATGACGGTGTCCTGGACTAGGGGGTACTCAACACGTCATCTCCCGATCTGATAGATTGGGCCGAGGACCCCCGTGGCCGTATACTCATGGGCCAGTTCGGACAACTGCTGCATACAAGGAAGATTCCGCAAGACTTGGCGATCAAGACAAGGACTTCTCCCCACCGGCGTATTCGGCTAGAACTCTTGTTAACCTAGGCCTCTGGTGCATTATATAAACCAGGGCCAGGCTAGTCGATAGATGATATATACAAACAATCATACCATAGGCTAGCTTCTAGGGTTTAGCCTCCTCGATCTCGTGGTAGATCTACTCTTGTACTACCCATATCATCAATATTAATCAAGCAGGACGTAGGGTTTTACCTCCATCGAGAGGGCCTGAACCTGGGTAAAACTTCGTGTCCCTTGCCTCCTGTTACCATCCAGCCTAGACACACAGTTCGGGACCCCCTACCATAGATCCGCCGGTTTTGACACCGACACCCACCCCCAACAATGAAATCAGAAGGGTGACACACTACAAAAAAAGACACATCCGTGATGATACGTGGTTGTCACAGTAGGTCACATTTTCTGTCATGCATGTACATCCATGACAAATTTATGACAGAATCAAGATAGTCATACTTGTGTTGTCGTAGAAGTGTTCCATGACATTACCAAAATTATCATCACGGAAGTGTCCACTTCCATGACGATAAATCGCGCTTCATGGAAGTGCTTTCGTCAAGGGTGACCAACATGTGGCATCCACCGTAACGGAACACCGTTAAGCTATCGGGTCCGGTTTTGGATCCGATAACCCGCTAATAGCCCGGACCAATGAGGATTTTCCACATGTAAAATTCTCATTGGCCAGAGGAAACACGTGTTGGCTCACCGTTGGGACAGATGTCATCCATTCATTGGACAGGAGGCGCCTATGATACGTCGACACGTGTTACGGCCCAACAGAGGCCCATTCCGGTGAAAAGGCCGACCTGTTTGACTTGGTCAAAAGGTAACGGGCCAGCCGATGGAAAGCCTGTTAACGGCCTGTTCGTATATACCCCATTTATGGGCCACTAACTCACGACCCATTACAGCCTATCCAAATTAAGCCTAGTAGCTTCATCTGGGCCTTCCAATATGATTCCAGCCCGTTGTAACTTCCGGACCATGTATGGCCCATGATGTCTTTCGGCCCATACGAGACCATTTGTAACTCTTGGCCCATTAACGGCCCGTGGTGAATCTGGACCGCAATGAACAACGTACCCCTTTATACCCGTTAATGGCCCATTATTCCATTGGGCCGTTTCCAACCTGTGTTATCTTTCGGCCTTCTCAGGGCCCATTTATTCTTGGGCTCATTTCCAGCATTCGGTTACTTATGGCCCGTCATTGGCCTTTTCAGTATGTGGACCAAATTCAACCTTTGGTTACAATCAGCCCGTTACTCCGTTGGGTCGTTTTCTTAACGTCATCAAATACGGCCGATTTAGCGATGGCGTGTTATTGTTAGCCCATGAACGGACGATTCCAAGTCTAGCCTATTTACAACCCATAATGCGGTCTGTTATTGGCCCATGTTTAGCCTATCGATCATACAACACGTAGAAGGCCCATTGATGCTACGACCCGTAGAAGGCCCATTGATGCTACAGCCCGTAGAAGGCCCATTCTTTCTACGGACCTAAGAAGGCCCATTGTTTCTATGACCCGTAGGAGGCCCATTGTAACTATAGTAAATATGTAGCCCATGGTTATTGTGGCCTAGTTTTAAAAAATAGGTTATTATGGCCACTAGCAAACCACGGAAAAGAACTGCGATGACTACAAGCAAACAAATAAACAAGACAACAAGGAAATAAATAAGCAAGCAACTTACGCTAGGCTATCACGGCTATTACACATATTACATCCACTTGGCATTAGAGTTCTTCACCAGTGCAAATATAGGGAACAAAGCAACATATCATATACACTGGTTGTCAAAGTTGGTGACCAGTGCAAATAAACGCCGCAGCAAAACAAGTCCAAAACTGAAGCCACTTCAGAAGAGCTCAAGAAACAATATCCGGGGTACCCATAATGCTGGCAAGATGCTTAGCAAGCTTATTAATTTTCTCTTGATTGGCTCTTAAATCCTCCAACACTTGCTGTTGCACTAGAAAATATGCATCTGAATTCTACATGGACTTCCTCAGTCCTTTGGCTTCCTGTCGCATAACATCTGATCGATGTCTTTCAACTTGAAGTTGAGACTCAAGAAGCTGAACTGATTTAGGCAGCGACTTCGAAGAGCTGGTGCCAGCAGTAGTAGCCAGTAACTCAAACACTACATCAAGACAGGACTTTGGGGTTGTCTCAGTGTCTTCAATATAGTTTTTATCAGCTTTCTTGGAGTCCAATAGGGATGTCTCACTATCTTGAACCTTATCTGCATTACTTCCTTTACCATTGCATAACGGGGTACTCTTCTCCAATATTTTATCCGCATTCTAAAAGAGAAACAAACAAACACATCACAGGTTTACAATGTAGCATATGAAACTCATTTTGGTAAACTAGTTCAATAGCAAGGTGGCCAAGATAACAGCATGAAACAAACATATATCTATGTAGTATGGTCACTGTATGGTCTATATCATTATAGTTTATGTTGCCAAATCCAGTTAGATACAGTTTGAATCATATCTATTTAAGACAAAGCAGCATAGACAGAATATAAGTGTGGGAAACTACACAGCAATAACAACACTTGTAATGTGCATGGCATGATAACAAAACTGTTTATTCAATTGAAACTGAAATCAACATAGAGCAAGTTACAACAGCAAACACGTTAAAGAAACAGGTTCAAAACATACCTGTTGCGCCATTGGAGTTACAATTGCATCCTTCAATTTGAAATTAGTTGGTATGAGTAAATACAGTGATGCAAGAGCAAAGTAGTATGAACCATATGTACGGAACCTGACCTGAGAACAATTCTTCTTCTGCTTTAAGCGTTGACTTGGGGTTCGGAGATGTGGTGCTCGTGCTTTGGGCACTGCAGTTGCCTTACTAACTGCTCGTATTTGGGTGCTCTGTGGTGGAGACGGTGTTGTGTCAACTGGAACTGGGTTACTATCTGCTAGGGTTGGGGTTAGAAGGGGTGTAGCTAGTTCTCTGTCCAACTGGGTAGGGGTACAATCTGCGGGAGTCCGAGTTATGTGTGGTGGGGCTGGTTCTTGGGCAAGTACAACCATGGTTCTATCTGCGTCGACAGGTAGCACAATCTTTTTCTGAAGACCATGTTTTTACTCCCACAGATACTGCCATCACCCCCTCCAATTGAAATGGATGATAAACAAGTAAAGTAATTGAATGTACATACATTGTAAGATAGACAGGTGCAATGGATACTAGGGAAGAAAACAAGGCATGAAATAATTCACATTTATGTTGTCTAACCAAACAGAATAGCACTACATAATTTCACATATATGATGGCTAATTAAACAAGATAGCATGACACAATTTCAAATGTATGATGCTAACTAAACAGGATAGAATGACATAATTCAAAATATTATGACTATGTAAACATGATGAGATGATATAACTATATTATGTCTTTAGAAAATGGTTTGGCATGCCATAATTCAGATACATGTTGTCTATGTAAACATCTTGGCATGATATAATTCAAATATATGATTTATATACTAAGCAAGTGAGTAGAGGGCAATCGCATGTATCATGTGTCAACTAAGGATATGGCATTCAATATTGTGCATATGATGTAAATACTAAGCATTGCAATACAACATATGCATGATATGAGTAATATAACCCTGCCAAGTTTGAGAATACACCTCAGGGGGATAATAGGACTGGTCATCTGCCTCTGAATCCTCCTCTGAAGAGCTATCTGTAACCAGCAAGATAGCTGCTTCAGCAGGTAGCATTGTCTGCTCTGAAGACCTTGTTTTCACTCCAGATTTCTCCATCACCAATTCAAATGGCTGATGCACAGGAAGAGCAGTTGAATATACAAACATTGTCGACAAATGCAACGAGAAATACAAAAAAGAGGACGGCATGATATAATTCACATATATGACGCTTGGCTAAACAACATGGCATTGCATAATTCACATATATAATGCCTTGCAACAAGTTAGCATTGCATAATTCACATATATAATGTCTTGCAACAAGATGGCATCACATAATTCACATATATGGTAATTAGACACTAAACAGGTCGCATTCACACAAAGCATGTATAACCTAAGCAAATGACATAGCAATGCAAGATACCATACGCATGATATGAGCAACATAACCCTGCCAAGTTAGAGCATGCACCTCGGGGGGGGGATAGGACTGGTCATCTGTCTCTGAATCCTCCCCCGAGGAGCTATCCATAACTAGCAAGACATGCGCTTCGTCAGATAGCATTGTCTGCTCTGAAGACCTTGTTTCCACTTCAGATTTTTCCATGACCGTGCCGAATGGCTGATGCTCAGGAAGAGTAATTGAATGTACTAAAATTATTGACATATTTAACACGTAATAAAAAATGTTGGCATGATATAATTCACATATAAGATGACTGGCTAACCAGGGTGGCATTGCAAAATTCACATATATGATGCCTAGCTAAACAAGATGGCATTGCATGATTCACATATACGATAAAGAAACTAAACAGATGGCATTGACACAAAGCATGTCTAAACTAATAAGATGACATATTTGATGTATCCAGTAAGCAATGCAAGCCGCCATATGCATGATATTACCAACATCAGCATGCCAAGTTAGAGCGAAGACCTCAGGGGGTAAATAGGAGTGGTCTTCTCCTTCTGAATCCCCCTCAGAACAGTTATCTTCCTCTTGATTACGATCTGAAATGGGTGGAGGGGGCTGCCTTTGCGCCCACCACGGAGTGACGTCTGCATGAAAATTTATTGCCATGCAAGGCTCGTCTCTTTTGCTCTACATGTTCAGTTCCATTGTGTACAGTAACTGACATGCATAGGAATAAAACATAGTGAGATTATGTAAGGAGTGCATGCACAAATCCAGAGTGATGGTAGCAAACTAAGGATAGACCCAAAACCAATGATAGCAGGCAGATAATAGCTTTAGTTAAAAAATACAGATAATGTCTCCTTTAATGTTTGTTTGCACCCAACATGAAACTCATAGTAGACACCCGAGATTAACCAGATAGTAGACAAATATTACTGATTGCTGCCCCAATATGTACCCCACAACCATTTAAAAACTCAAGTTTCAGCATTAGTTTGGACCTGACTTGGAGTCTAATAGGTGAGCACGATGATAAAGTAGCATGTCATCATATTAAGCGACGCATAATGTAAGCAGACACGGAAGAGTGCGACCTCTCTTGCGGACCCGTGTAGTCCTCAAGGCCATCTGCTTAGTTGATGATGGTAATGTAGTTGTCGTGGCTGCCGGCGGCAGGGAAGAAGATCTGAGGAGGCGGAAGATAGTTTGGAGAGCGGATCCCTGCTGTGGTGAACCCTTCCATCGTTGGAGCAGCTGAGCTGGGGTGGAACACATCACATCAGGAGCAGGAAAAACCACACAAGGTTTTCTTTGACACATATCTATAACATAAGTAATTGTGTAAGGGCTTGTTTGAATTTGAAGATTCTAACAATCCAGGGATAGGAAATAGACATGAATAGGATAGGAATGCATGTGCAAAACAAAGAATTTAAAAACACAAGATTTATGCCAATCTGGGTGTTTGATTCACAAGAATTGGAAGATCACAGGATGCAAAGAAGCAAGATGAGATTAAGTCAAACCACAAGAAAATGTACAGGTATAATGCTATTATGCTACTATCTCTTAGTCTTGTGCTTCATGACTAAGAATTTGAAAAGGAGGACAAGTGGAAATTAAAACTCCTATGATTTTTCTTTCAAGGAGACACTAAATGAACAAATCCTACAGTTTTCCTTTGCTCCATTCCTTTGAACCAAATTCATGAATAGTAGTACCATCGGGAACTTTCCAATTCCTATGTTTTCCTTCACTTTTCCTTTCAAGCACTGGTGATTCTAGTAGGCAAGCTTGAGCAAGGAAAAGCCTACACTCAAAAAATGTTTTTGTGCTAATTCTATTGCTTTGGACCCAGGCCACTGCCCTACTAGCTCAACTCCCAGGCCCATCGACAAATGCACAGCTCAAACGCGCATAGATTAATAATGATGTCGTTCAAGAGAGTCCATCACGGATAGCTAAGTTGCCTGGTACCTCACTGCTTGTCATATAGCAGGAGAAACTAATTGTATTTCACGTTACTACGTGTGCTCAGTGGACAATATATATATATATAACATGTAGAGTAAAAAAGAGATGCAACAAGTGTACAACCTCTTTGGCAAAGCCATGTCGATCTCAGTGTGATTGGGTTGGTCGGTGAGGATGATCCGGCTGACTTGGCTCTCGGAGGAGGGGAAGAAGATCTTAGGCATCTTGAGATGGAGCCCGAGGTACCGCTCCCCTGTGATGGAGGGTTTCATCGTTGGAGCAGCTCCAGTGAGTTGTACGACGCCGAGGTTGAAGCAGGACAGGAGAGACAACGTTAACCTGAGTGGAATTCTAATAGCATCTCTAATAGATGACATAAAATACATAACCACAAAGGCTAGATGTAAAATACATCAGCCGCTCATCTCTAAACTTAACTCTCGAAACTGAATTTAACTGTCGAAACTGAACTTAACTGTCGAAATTGAACACACTAGCTAGTAGCAGAAAAGCGGTAGTAGTAGCAGCCGCAATAGTGCGTGTGAGAGCCGGGACAGCTGGTCGTGTAGCAACATCAGGTGAGGATACCCTGAGCCGCCAGCCACCCCCCGCCGCCCGCGGCCGGGGGTGCACCGCCCCGCCCGCCCCGAAACCACTCCCCACCGCTGGTCCGCCGCCGCCCCGGCCATCCCTCTAGGCCCCCCGTACCGAGCTTTTTCTCCGGCGATCCCCACGCCACTGCCCCACAACCGCTGGCGACCACCGCCCCCACCCTGAACCCTAAGATAGATACCGGGGTACCTCTCCGGCGAGCCCCCCTCCCCGCTGCCGCTAGTTCTTCCTTAACTTCGGCGAGCCCCCCACCCCCTGAAAATTGACTGACCCGAAAGTCGATTCAGTCAACTGAAGTGTAGCTAAATTGGAGCAGCATTGCAAGCAAGAGCAAGAGCGGGAGCAGCAGTAAGAGCAACAACAATAGCAAGAGCAGACCAATCAGGAGACCGAGAGAAAGAGCAGAGCAGCAACACGAGCGAGAGCTAAAGAAGCAGCAGCTCCTACTGATGTGGACGTCGCCGCCGAGGGAGCGACGCCGTGGAGGAAGTGGCTGGTGACGCCGCCGTGGATGGAGCCGTGCCGTGTCGGCTCGGAACCGAGCGTCGGCAGCACCGTGAGATCGAATCAAGAAGAAAATGAGGCGATTAGTGCACAACCTCTTTGGTGACGCCAATTAGGCCTTAGCTTCATCCGAGGAAACAGTGATGATGATGCTCTTCCGGTGGTGCAGGTGAAGACGATGGTGTGGGAATGGAGGTGGCGCGAAAGACGCGGGGAACATCGGGGCAGCTCCTTGGAGGTGGAGGACGGGGTGGCTGAACCGGCGGGACGACGAGATCGATGACGGATCTTCATCCGGTATGGTGGATGAGGGACGTCGAGGTGTTGCTGTGGACGATGTTGTCGGGGAATAGGCTCCGGCTGGGTGGCGGACGGAGGAGGGTGTGGGGCTCTGCGGGTTTTCACGACCTCTGTGTACGAATGGGTGGGCGGATGGGATGGGAGTGGGGAACCATGGCTTAAGGACGCACTTGTCCGAAATGTGGGGTAAGTTACGAAATTACCCCCACCGATTTGAGCTAGGCGGTTCTTTCGATTTAGGGGTATCACGGGCATTTCACGTGTCGGGATTTCACAGGAGGTGGGAGTTTTCGCGCATGTTGTAATTTTGGAATAGCAAGGCGCGGGTTGAGATGGAGGATTTATCGAAGCACAACGAGACAAAGATATATCTTAAATATTTCGGGGTAACAAGGTGCAGGTTGAAGAGGCGGGAGTTTCGCAGCATGATAGACAGAAACGCTAGCTTGAAATTTCGGCATAACACGGCGTGGCTTGAAATTTTGGGAGAACAAGCTTAACGTGTACCCAAAAAAGACAATTCGCACCTCATCACTAGAGAGAGCTATGTCCCGTTTTACTATATTACTAGAAATGCATTCAAATACAACAAAAAACAAAAAAAATCAGGACAACAAACATAATGTGTACAGTACCAAAACAATTTGCACTTCCCTCAATAATAAAAAAAGAACATGTGTTGTCTAGCATATGGACTAAATTTGAGTACATTTTCCCTATTTGAATGGGATTGTAATTGGGTTAGTTATACAACCATCTAAATATTATCTTCACAACACATGACATGAATATAGGAGAAGTAAATTCCTATATAAATACGAACTACGTGTACATACAATCTCAAATTCAAATATGTGTATAGATTTTATGTTGAATTCAAATCATATTACATGCATGTATGCTCTAGCTTGATGTTCGGAATCTAAACCATGTATGATATACTACATACATTGTGTTTAACAAGCACAACACACACACACAATAAACACCATCTAGACTAGTAAGGTACACGTGCATTGCACGCATGAGATTTGGCAACCAAATTATGAATAAATAAAACATTATAGCATGTAAGCTTTGAGTCATATATGCATGATGTAGATGTTCGTTTAATTCTTATAGTTCATTTCATTCATAATCATCTAGTTTTTATAAGAAAGCTAATCTATTTTAAGATTCATGGCATTGTGCGTTGTAAGGCATAAGGTAAAAACAAATAATGGAAAATCATGTAGAAAAATATTTGGGCAATTCTGATACGGAAAATTCTAGAACAAAGAAGAAGTGCTTGTGTTTTGAGGTTTGTGCATTATTCTTAAGTTCAACCATGGAGTCTTCTAGATTGTACATGTGGCAAAATCTGGTGGAATCTAGATGATATCCAACGGCCAGTTGTGCTCAAATTTGCCATCTCTGCACCATCGGATTGGCCTCATCCAATAACCATCTTTAAAAGTTAAAGTTATCCGCACACTATATAAAAAATAAAAAATATAATATATATAGGGGTATAGATATAGATATGTGATGCGAAAGCCACCCATCATATCCAATTAGAATAGTGTGTCCATGCACGGATGCAATGTGGCCAAACGATGTCTGCCATTGACATCTCAAATACAAATCAGTCTGACCTTGTTCAATGTGTATACAGTACAACATGCTCATTTCCAAACCACGCCGCACATATCTCAGTTATATTCACACATGCATGGGTTTCAAACATCATGATCTCTTATTCAAATATTTGAATTCTACTTTACATTGATTATGATGTCACCTAGTCTTTTACACCCACACAGTCATCTTCTCTTTATAATTGTACCATTAACTTTCTCTCGTGCATGCATGCACACACAGTACCAGTCGGCATTATCCATCGCACACATGCAATCTTTTTCTTCAGGTCGGTCTCCCATGCATGCACACACACACACCTCCCCCTCCCCAGCATCTCGGGCATTCTTTATCTCTCACGTGCATGCACAACGATCGGTGTTCCTCTGTGTGTGTGTACATATAGCTAGGTATTTCATAGTTTTCCACACAAACCGATCAATCTATATATCTAGTGAGGTCTATAACGCCCTCGATGCGGCTATATCTCCCACGTGTCGAAGCACGACTTAGAGGCATAACCGCATTGAAAGCATTGTCGCAAGTGAGGTAATCTTCACAACAACCCATGTAATAAATAAGGGAAAATATACATAGTTGGCTTACACTCGCCACATCACACAAATAGCATAAATATCATTACATTCATCCAGTTACACTCAAGGTCCGACTACAGAACCAAAATGAAGATAAACCCCAAATGCAACAATGTCCCCGATAGCCCCAACCGGGCACCACTACTGATCGTCTGGAAAAGAAACGTAGTATCGTCCTGAGTCCTCATCGAACTCCCACTTGAGCTCAGTCGAATCACCTGGAGTGGTATCATCGGTCCCTGCATCTGGTTTTGGAAGTAATCTGTGAGTCACGGGGACTCAGCAATCTCACACCCTCGCGATCAAGACTATTTAAGCTTATAGGAAGGGTAGAAGTATGAGCCGGAGCTGTAGCAAGCGACTAGCATATATGGTGGCTAACATATGCAAATGAGAGCGAGAAGAGAAGGTAAAGGCACGGTCGATGAACTATGATCAAGAAGTGATCCTAGAACAACCTACAATCAAACATAACACGAGACCGTGTTCTCTTCCTGGACTCCGCCGAAAAGAGACCATCACGGCCACACACTCAGTTGATTCATTTTAATTAAGTTAAGTTTCAGGTTATCTACAAACGGACATTAACAAATTCCCATCTGCCCATAACCGCGGGCACGACTTTCGAAAGTTCAAATCCCTACGGGGGAGTCCCAACTTAGCTCATCACAAGCTCTCATGGTCACCGAAGGATATTCCTTCTCCCAAGACGATCCGATCAGACTCGGAATCCCGGTTACAAGACATCTCGATAATGGTAAAACAAATCCAGCAAAGCCACCCGAATGTGCCAACAAATCCCGATAGGAGCTGCACATATCTCGTTCTCAGGGCACACCGGATAAGCAATCCGTACAACTAAAACTAGTCCTCGAGTTTCCCCAAGGTGGCGCTGCAAGGGGCTCTAGTTTGGCCAACACTCAGAGGAGCACTGGCCCGGGAGTTTAATAAAGATGACCCATAGAGATCACAAAAATACATGGCATACCCCCCCTGTAAAGATGACATGGCATACTTCAAAACTCATGTAGAGCTCAAGATCATATGTAACGCCCTCGATGCGTCTATATCTCCCACGTGTCGAAGCAGGACTTAGAGGCATAACCACATTGAAAGCAATGTCGCAAGTGAGGTAATCTTCACAACAACCCATGTAATACAAAAGGGAAAGAGATAACATAGTTGGCTTACACTCGCCACGTCACACAAATGCATAAATATCACTACATTCATCCAAATACACCCAAGGTCCGACTATGGAAACAAAATAAAGATAAACCCCAAATGCAACATAGTCCCTGATCGCCCCAACTGGGCACCACTACTGATCATCTAGGGAAGACACGTAGTATTGTTCTGAGTCCTCATCGAACTCCCACTTGAGCTCAGTTGAATCACCTGGAGCGGTATCATCGGTCCCTGCATCTGGTTTTTGGAAGGAATCTGTGAGTCACGGGGACTCAGCAATCTCACACCCTCGCGATCAAGACTATTTAAGCTTATAGGAAGGGTAAAAGTATGAGGTGGAGCTGCAACAAGCGACTAGCATATTTGGTGGCTAACATATGCAAATGAGAGCGAGAAGAGAAGGCAAAGGCACAGTCGAACAACTATGATCAAGAAGTGATCCTAGAACAACCTACGTCAAACATAACTCCAACACCGTGTTCTCTTCCCGGACCCCGCCGAGAAGAGACCATCACGGTTACATACGCGATTGATGCATTTTAAATTAAGTTATGTTTTAGGTTATCTACAACCGGACATTAACAAATTCCCATCTGCCCATAACCGTGGGCACGGCTTTCGAAAGATCAAATCCCTGCATGGGTGTCCCAACTTAGCCCATCACAATCTCTCAAGGTCAACAAAGGATATTCCTTCTCCCAAGACAATCCGATCAGACTCGGCATCCCGGTTACAAGACATCTCGATAATGGTAAAACTAAACCAGCAAAGCCACCCGAATGTGCCGACAAATCCCGATAGGAGCTGCACATATCTCGTTCTCAGGGCACACCGGATTGTCCAAACTTCTGGTAGGCCAGCCCAGAGTTGCCCCTGGTGGCCACCGGCGGCTGACAAGGTGGACCAACACTCAGAGGAGCACTGGCCCGGGGGTTTAAATAAAGATGACCATTGAGTCCATGGAACCCAAGGGAAAAAGATCCTAGGTGGCGAATGGTAAAACCAAGGTTGGGCCATGCTGGAGGAGTTTTATTCAAGGCGAACTGTCAAGGGGTTCCCATTATAACCCAACCGTGTAAGGAACGCAAAATCAAGGAACATAACACCGGTATGACGGAAACTAGGGCGGCAAGAGTGGAACAAAACACTAGGCACAAGGCCGAGCCTTCCACCCTTTACCAAGTATATAGGTGCATTAAAATAGACAAGATAATATATTGATATCCCAACAATAAACAAGTTCCAACAAGGAACAAACTCCAATCTTCACCTGCAACTAGCAACGCTATAAGAGGGGCTGAGCAAAGCGGTAACATAGCCAAATAACAGTTTGCTAGGAAAAGGTGGGTTAGAGGCTTGACATGGCAATATGGGAGGCATGATAATCAAGTGGTAGGTATCGTAGCATAGGCATAGCAAAAGAGCGAGCATCTAGCAAGCAAAGATAGAAGTGATTTCGAGGGTATGGTCATCTTGCCTGCAAAGTTCTCCGAGTTGACTAGATCCTCGTAAGCGTACTCAACGGGCTCCTCGATCACGTACTCATCTCCCGGATCTACGCAAGCAAGAACACAAGCAAAAGGAACACAATCAACCACGTGCAATGCACAAACAACATGATGCAAACATGGTATGATATGCGGGATGCGATATGTGATGCATATGCATGATTCGGAAAGGAATGATTGAACCTGGCCTCAACTTGGAAAACCAAGAGTTCCACTGGAAAGAGGAGTTGATTTCGGTTGAAATCGATATAAATATCACCGGAATCGGATGCACGGTTTGGAAATGACAAGCAAAACAAATATGGCACCGGTCTGCAATTAACAGCACGAGACCATCTAAATGCATCAAGAACAACATGCTACAGCAATCCAACATGACAACAAAATACATGGCAGGTATCCGCTCAAGATGCTTGACAAAAGATGAACACTGAGCTCCGGCTAATTCACTCAATAACAGGTTCAAACAAGCATGACAAAAGTGCAAAAGATAACAGGTTTCAGACTTTGTGAAATTAACAGCAAGTCTGGAATTTTACATCAGGAAGCAATGTTTAGAGCACGATAACTACATGCTACAGGAACATATCATGGCAAAGCAAAGCATGGCATGAAGCTACTCAAAGCATACAACAAAAGTCCCTTACTAACCATAAGCCAAAAGGGATCACAAAATACAATTGCAACGACGTGAACATAGCAATTATCGTTAATAGATTCAGACTTAGTGAAAAACTGGAACATGGCAAAACAGATATGAAGTAGGCATGTTTACGAGCTCGATGCACTCACCACAAAGCATTGCATGACAAACTAAGCATACCCCCAGCAAGTAGACATGGCATGGAAGCTAGACAAGGCAAGAACAACAACATAGCATGCACAGATCAACAACAACAAGCTCGGAAAAATTGCTAAACATGTTAACAATCTGCTAGGAACATTTTATAGCAAAAGTAGAGCTCGATTGAGTCAAGCTAGGGTGCTCCAAAAATGCAAACAAATACATGGATGGATAGAGCACCACAATATCTACAAAACATCCTTACTGATCATGCTCAAAAGAGGCACGGATCACTCGGAAACAACATGAAAATATGGCATAAAAATAAGGACAGGGCAGAGACTTAGAATATTTCTAAGTCCCTGAAATCAGCAACATTAGGTAAGCTACTTAGCATGCTTGTGCTAGTCACCACAGAGATCACAAAAACACATGGCATACACCCCTGTAAAGATAACATGGCATACTTCAAAACACATGTAGAGCTCAGGATCATAGCATGCACACATCAATCATGGCAAAAATGACAAATGAGCAAATGCTGATACAGATCTGAAACTAACATCACATAGCCCTCTTCCAACAACATTTAGGGCATAAAGATGTGCTCAAATCAAAATGATGCAATGAGATGAAATGGAATACTCGCCGAGACGAACATTTCGATATGCTACACGCATGAATCGGGGCAACGGTTGATGAGTTATGCACTGATTAAGATAGCCAAAATATTAGGGTTTCAGGGAGAAAAAGTCAACTGAGACTCGATCCAGATCTGGCGACGGCACTGTAGCAGCTCGAGGTGCCCGAGGTCTCCTGCGAGCCAGTGAGCTTGTTCCGGCGAGGGAGGGGCGAGGGGACGCTGGAGGGTGCCGGATCCGAGGTCGGGGTGTCGCCGGCGAGCTCCTCGGCGAACAGCGGCGACTCCGGCGTGGTGGTGCGATGGTCGGTGAAGAGGAGGCGAAGTCCGGCGATGGCGGCGGCGGCCGGAGTGGCAGAGTCACGGCGGAGGCGGCGGAGCGCGGCGCCGGCGTGGGAGGAGAAGCGGCGCGGGCGCGGGCGTCAGACGGCGGCGGCCTAGGCCGAGGAGGGCCCACGGCGGGCCTCACGGGCCGGCGCGGATCGCGGCGAAGTGGGGCGCCGGGCAGCTGACGTGGCGTGATGTGGTTGGCTGTGTGGTTTTGTCCGGCCCGGTTTCGGACATGTCCGGCTATGCGCGAGGGGTTTTTTCTAGGGTTTCGGGGGGAGGAGATCCGAAATTTTCGGGGAGAGGCCTTTAAATAGAGGTAGAGGGAGCTAGGAAGCTCCAAATGAGGTGCGGTTTGCGGCCACGCGATCGTGATCGAACGGCCTAGGTGATGGAGAAGGTTTAGGTGTGTTTTGGGCCACTTTGGAAGGGTGTTGGGCTGAAACACATACGAGGCCTTTTCGGTCCCTCGGTTAACTGTTGGAGTATCAAACGAAGTCCAAATGGTACGAAACTTGACAGGCGGTCTACCGGTGGTAAACCAAGGCCACATGCCAAGTCTCGTTCCAATCCGAAAATGTTTAACACACGCACACGAAAAGAGGTAGAAAGGGACACCGGAGGACATAGGAGCGCCGGAATGCAAAACGGACAACGGGGAAAATGCTCGGATGCATGAGACGAACACATATAAAAATGCAATGCACATGATGACATGACAAGAGATGCATGAAAAAGACAAAACACACGGAGAAAAAAGCCCGACAGCGAAGAAATATCATAACTTAGTGCCAGAAACGACAAGAGTTGGAATACAAATAAGGTAGGTTACATCCGGGGTGTTACAACACTCCACCACTACGAAAGGATCTTGTCCCGAGATCTAGGATTGGAAAAACTCCGGGTACTCAGAACAGAGGTGATCCGCGCGTTCCCAGGTGGCTTCACGGTCGGAATGATGTGACCACTTGACTTTCAGGAATTTGATAGACTTGTTCTGAGTCTTGCGCTCAGCTTCTTCAAGAATAGCAACGGGGTGCTCACAATAAGACATGTCTTCTTGGAGATCATTGTCTTCAAAGTTGACGGTGTGGTCAGGTGTCTTGAAGCACTTGCGGAGTTGAGACACGTGAAACACGTCGTGCACGTTTGCAAAGTTGGAGGGAAGCTCAAGTTGATAGGAGAGATCGCCTCTCTTGCTGATGATCTTGAAAGGACCCACATATCTAGGGGCAAGATTCCCTTTGATACCGAAGCGACGAGTACCTTTCATTGGAGAGACGCGGAGGTAGACATGGTCTCCGATCTCGAAAGCCAAGTCACGATGCCTGCTATCATAGTAACTCTTCTGGTGCGATTGCGCGGCTTCGAGATTATAACGAATGACTTTGCACATTTCTTCTGCCTCTGTGATCAAGTCATTCTCGAGAAGTTGACGTTCACCAGTGTCTGACCAGTTAAGAGGAGTACGGCACTTCCTGCCATAGAGAATCTCGAATGGGGCCTTGCCCAAACTCGCTTGGAAGTTGTTGTTGTAGGAGAACTCGACATATGGAAGACAATCTTCCCACTTCATACCGAAAGAAATGACGCAAGCCCTGAGCATATCTTCAAGAATTTGATTGACTCGCTCGACTTGGCCACTAGTTTGAGGATGAAAAGTTGTGCTGAAGCGGATGTTGGTGCCCATAGCCTTCTGAAAAGAATCCCAGAACTTGGATGTAAAGATGCTACCATGATCTGAAAATATCAACTACGGAATGCCGTGCAGAGAGAAAATCCTGGAGGTATATAGCTCTGCCAACTGAGCTGCTGTGATAGATTCTTTGATAGGAAGAAAATGAGCCACTTTAGTGAGTTTGTCGATGACAACGAAGATAGCATCATTGCCACGCTTGGACTTTGGAAAACCAGTCAGGAAGTCCATCTCAATATGGTCAAACTTCCATTCTGGAATGGCAAGAGGTTGGAGGAGACCAGCTAGTCGTTGGTGTTCTGCCTTCTCTCTTCTGCAGACATCACATTCATTTACGAACTGAGCAATCTCACGCTTCATTCGAGTCCACCAATACGACTGCTTGAGGTCATGGTACATCTTTGTACTTCCAGGGTGAATAGAGAGAAGTGAATTGTGAGCCTCGTTCATAATGACTTTATGAAGGTCACCTTTAGGCACAAAAATGCGATCCTCAAAGAATAGAGTATCCTTGTCATCAAGACGATAGCACTTGTATGTGGGTTGACCCTTGGCAATCCCAATCTTCACCTTCTTCACCATATCATCAAGAAGTTAAGCCTCACGAATCTGATCTTCCAAAGTAGGAGAGACTTGGAGGTTGGCCAGAAATCCTTGAGGAACAACTTGCAGATTGAGTTTGCGGAAAGCTTCACAAGGCTCCGGTTGGTAAGGCTTGAGAATTAGACTATTGCAGTAAGCCTTTCTGCTCAAAGCGTCAGCAATTACATTGGCCTTTCCTGGAGTATATTCGATACTCGAATTATACTCTTGAATTATCTCGACCCAACGAGTCTGCCTGAGGTTGAGATTAGGCTGAGTGAAGATGTACTTGAGACTCTTATGATCAGTGAAGATGTCCACTTTTCTTCCCAATAAGAGATGTCTCCAAGTTAAAAGAGCATGGACAACTGCCGCCAACTCGAGGTCATGAGTGGGGTAGTTCTTTTCGTTGGGCTTCAACTGGCAAGAGGTATAGGCCACAACTTTCTTCTCTTGCATCAACACTGCACCAAGACCTTGAAGGGAAGCATCACAGAAGACCTCAAATGGTTTGGATTCATCAGGAGGAGTCAGAACTGGAGTAGTGACTAACTTGTCTTTCAGGGTGTTGAAAGCGATGTCACATTCAGGAGACCAGACGTACTTCACATGCTTCTGGAGAAGGTTGGAAAGAGGCTTCGCGATCTTAGAGAAGTTCTCAACGAACCTTTGACAATAGCTTGCGAGCCCAAGGAAGCTGCGGAGTTGCTTCACGTTCTGAGACGGTTCCCAATTCACAATTTCAGACACCTTCTTAGGATTAATAGCTATGCCCTTGGCGGAGATGATATGCCCAAGGTAGAGGACCTCATCGAGCCAAAACTCGCACTTTGAAAACTTCGCATAGAACTGATGTTCTCTGAGTTTATCCAGCACCAAATGCAAGTGCTTGGCATGATCCTCCTTGTTCTTGGAAAAGACCAAAAAGTCATCGAGGTAGACCAAGACGAAGTCATTTGTGTAGGCGTTGAACATGAAGTTCATCATGCGAGATAATGTTGGAGGAGCGTTGATGAGGCCGAAAGACATGACAATGTATTCATATGAACCATAGCTTGTTCTGAATGCTGTCTTTCACGAATGTGAATCTGATGATAGCCCAGACGGAGATCAAGCTTGGAGAATACTTGAGAACCTTTGAGTTGTTCAAACAGCTCGTTGATGTTGGGAAGTGGGTACTTCTTCTTTATGGTCTTCTTGTTCAATGGACGGTAGTCGACACAAAGTCGGTCCATTCCATCCTTCTTCTTCACAAAAAGAACTCCACAACCCCACGGAGAAGAACTAGGTCGGATGAGACCCATACGCTCTTGAATATCGAGTTGCTTCTTTAGCTCCTTCAACTCTTCAGGTCCAAGCTTGTAAGGACGTTTGCAAACAGGTTCCGTGCCAGGTTCAAGATCGATGACGAATTCAACTGGCCGGTGCAGAGGAATTCCTGGAAGCTCTTCTAGAAAGACCTCTTGATATTCGCAAATGACCGGAATCTGCGAGATGGCATCCAGCTCGCCCTTCTCATTGAGAGAAAATAGTCGAATGGTATCATCACGAGCAGCAAAGACGATAATATCCTCAGACGAATGTGTCAATTGAATCTGCCTGGCAGCACAATCAAGCTGAGCCTTGTGCTTAGAAAGCTAGTCCATTCCGAGAATAAGATCAATATCCGAGTTACCAAGGACCATTGGAGAAAAAAGAAACTTATAGTCGCCCAACGTGATAGAAACATCCGAAACCACATAGCTTGCGTGTAAGCACTTGCACAGAGAGACAACTGCTAACAGTCTATGCAAATCTTGGAAATGCAACTCATGCTTAGATGCAAATGGTCCTGAGATGAAACAATGCGATGCACCAGTGTCAAAAAGAACTTTTGCAGGAACATCGTTAACAGGAAGGTTACCCATGATGACATCTGACGAGTCCTCTTCCTGAGCTGCATTCATCATGTTGACCTTGGCATACTTGGGGTTATGCTTGACCACTGCGGTACTAGCAGATCTCACAGGAGGAGGAGGAGGAGTAAGACCCTCTGATTGAAGCATTTGTTGGCATAGTGACCCTTCTACTGACACTTGTTTCACGTGACCTCCGAGAGTGGACGGTGATACGGAGCACTTGATCTTAGAGCATGAGACGAAGTCTTGTTCTGAAAGCCTGGGTTGGGTGGGTGGGAAGATCCATTGCCACCTTTGCTCTTCTGTTGATAAGGCTGATGGAACGGAGGAGGAGGCAACCAATACTTTTGCTGCTTAGTTTCCACTTAAGTTGAGGAAGAAGGAGTCGCATCTCTGATTCGCTTCTTGCCTGCATTAAAATAGACAAGATAATATAATGATATCCCAACAATAAACAAGTTCCAACAAGAACAAACTCCAATCTTCACCTGCATTAGCAACGCTATAGGAGGGGCTGAGCAAAGCGGTAACATAGCCAAACAACGGTTTTCTAGGACAAGGTGGGTTAGAGGCTTGACATGGCAATATGGGAGGCATGATAAGCAAGTGGTAGGTATCATAGCATAGACATAGCAAAAGAGCGAGCATCTAGCAAGCAAAGATAGAAGTGATTTCGAGGGTATGGTCATCTTGCCTGCAAAGTTCTCCGAGTTGACTAGATCCTCGTAAGCGTACTCAACGGGCTCGTTGATCACATACTCGTCTCCCGGATCTACCCAAGCAAGAACACAAGCAAAAGGAACACAATCAACCACGTGCAATGCACAAACAACATGATGCAAACATGGTATGATATGCGGGATGCGATATGTGATGCATATGCATGATTTGGAAAGGAATGATTGAACCTGGCCTCAACTTGTAAAACCAAGAGTGCCACTGGAAAGAGGAGTTTCTTCAAGAATAGCAACAGGGTGCTCACGATAAGACATGTCTTCCTGGAGATCAATCTCTTCGAAGTTGACGGTCCGGTCAGGAGTCTTGAAACACTTGCGGAGTTGAGACACGTGAAACACGTCGTGCACATTTCCAAAGTTGGATGGAATCTCAAGTTGATAGGCGAGATCGCCTCTTTTGCTGATGATCTTGAAAGGACCCACGTATCTAGGGGCAAGCTTCCCTTTGATACCGAAGCGATGAGTACCTTTCATTGGAGAGATGCGGAGGTAGACATGGTCTCCGATCTCGAAAGCCAAGTCACAATGCTTGCTACCATAGTAACTCTTCTGGCGTGATTGCGCGGCTTTGAGATTATCACGAATGACTTTGCACATTTCTTCAGCCTCTGTGATCAAGTCATTGCCAAGAAGTTGGCATTCACCAGTCTCTGACCAGTTAAGAGGAGTACGGCACTTCCTGCCATAGAGAATTTCGAATGGGGCCTTGCCCGAACTCGCTTGAAAGCTGTTGTTGTAGGAGAACTCCGCATATGGAAGACAATCTTCCCACTTCATACCAAAAGAGATGACACAAGCCCTGAGCATATCTTCAAGAATCTGATTTACTCGCTCGACTTGGCACTGGTTTGAGGATGAAAAGCTGTGCTGAAGCGAATGTTGGTGCCCATGGCCTTCTAAAAAGAATCCCAGAACTTGGAGGTAAAGATGTTGCCACGATCTGAAGATATCAACTGCGGAATGCCATGCAAAGAGACAGTACTGGAGGTATATAGCTCTGCCAACTGAGCTGCTGTGATAGATTCTTTGATAGGAAGGAAATGAGCCACTTTAGTGAGTTTGTCGATGACAACAAAGATAGCATCATTGCCACGCTTGGACTTTGGAAATCCAGTCACGAATTCCATCTCAATATGGTCAAACTTCCATTCTAGAATGTCAAGAGGTTGGAGGAGACCAGCTGGTCGTTGGTGTTCTGCTTTCACTCTTCTGCGGACATCACATTCATTCACGAACTGAGCAATCTCGCACTTCATTCGAGTCCACCAATATGACTCCTTGAGGTCCTGGTACATCTTTGTACTTCCAGGGTGGATAGAGAGGAGTGAATTGTGAACCTCGTTCATAATGACTTTACGAAGGTCACTCTTAGGAACAACAATGCGATCCTCGAAGAATAGAGTATCCTTGTCATCAAGACGATAACACTTGTGCTTGGGTTGACTCTTGGCAATCCCAATCTTCACCTTCTTCACCATAGCATCAAGAAGTTGAGCCTCGCGAATCTAATCTTCCAAAGTAGGAGAGACTTGGAGGTTGGCAAGAAGTCCTTGAGGAAAAACTTGTAGATTGAGTTTGCGAAAAGCTTCACAAAGCTCAGGTTGGTAAGTCTTGAGAATCAAACTGTTGCAGTAAGCCTTCCTGCTCAATGCGTCAGCAATTACATTGGCCTTGCCTGGAATATATTCAATACTCGGATTATACTCTTGAATCATTTCGACCCAACGAGTCTGCCTGAGGTTTAGGTTTGGCTGAGTAAAGATGTACTTGAGACTTTTATGATCAGTGAAGATGTCCACTTTTCGTCCCAATAAGAGATGTCTCCAAGTTAAAAGAGCATGGACAACTGCCGCCAACTCGAGGTCATGAGTGGGGTAGTTCTTTTCATTGGGCTTCAACTGGCGAGAGGTATAGGCAACAACTTTCTTCTCTTGCATCAACACTACACCAAGACCTTGAAGGGAAGCATCACAGAAGACCTCGAACGGTTTGGATTCATCAGGAGGAGTCAGAACTAGAGCAGTGACTAACTTCTCTTTCAGGGTGTTGAAAGCGATGTCACATTCAGGCGACCAGATGTACTTCACATGCTTCTGGAGAAGGTTGGAAAGAGGCTTCGTGATCTTAGAGAAGTTCTCAACGAACCTTCGACAATAGCTTGCGAGCCCAAGGAAGCTGCGGAGTTGCTTCACAATTGAGGTGGTTCCCAATTCATAATTGCAGACACCTTCTCAGGATTAACAGCTATGCCCTTGGCGGAGATGATATGCCCAAGATAGAGAACCTCATCGAGCCAAAACTCGCACTTTGAAAACTACGCATAGAACTGATGTTCTCTGAGTTTATCCAGCACCAATCTCAAATGCTTGGCATGATCCTCCTTGTTCTTGGAAAAGACCAACATGTCATCGAGGTAGACCAGGACGAAGTCATTTGTGTAGGTGTTGAAGACGAAGTTCATCATGCGAGAGAATGTTGGAGGAGCGTTGACAAGGCCGAAAGACATGAAAGTGTATTCATATGAACCATAGCTTGTTCCGAATGCTGTCTTAGGGATATCTTCTTCACGAATGCGAATTTGATGATAGCCCATACGAAGATCAAGCTTGGAGAATACTTGAGCACCTTTGAGTTGTTCGAAAAGCTCATTGATGTTGGGAAGTGGGTACTTGTTCTTTATGGTCTTCTTGTTCAATGGACGGTAGTCGACACAAAGTTGGTCCGTTCCATCCTTCTTCTTGACGAAAAGAACACCACAACCCCATGGAGAAGAACTTGGATGGATGAGACCCATACGCTCTTGAATATCGAGTTGTTTCTTCAGCTCCTTCAACTCTTCAGGTCCAAGCTTGTAAGGAAGTTTGCAAACAGGTTCCGTGTCATGCTCAAGATCAATGACGAATTCAACTGGCCGGTGCAGAGGCATTCCTGGAAGCTCTTCTGGAAAGACGTCTTGATATTCGCAAACGACTGGAATCTGAGAGATGGCATCCAAATCGCCCTTCTCGTTGAGAGAAAACAGACGGATGGTATCATCACGAGCGGCAAAGACAATTACATCCTCAGACAAATGTGTCAATTGAATCTGCCTGGCAGCACAATCAAGGTAAGCCTTGTGCTTAGAAATCCAATCCATTCCGAGAATAAGATCAATATCCGAGTTACCAAGGACCACTAGAGAGGACAGAAACTTGTAGTCGCCCAACGTGATAGAAACATCCGGAGCAACCAAACTAGAAGTCATAAGCTTTCCGGGAGAAACAACTTGCATGACTTTAGGCAAAACCTCAGTGTCAACATTGTGCTTCGATGCAAATGGGAATGACAAGAAGGAATGCGATGCACCAGTATCAAAAAATACTTTTGCTGGAATATCTTTAACATGAAGGTTACCCATAATCACATCTGACGAGTCCTTTGCCTGAGCTACATTCATCATGTTGACGTTGGCGTGCTTGGGATTATGCTTGACCACTGCGATGCTAGCAGATCTCACAGGAGGAGGAGGAGGAAGACGCCTCCGATTGAAGCATTTGTTGGCATAGTGACCCTTCTGCTGACACTTGTTGCACGTGACCTCCAGGAGCGGACGGTGATACGGAGCACTTGATCTTGGAGCATGAGACGAAGTCTTGTTCTGAAAGCCTGGGTTGGGTGGGTGGGAAGATCCATTGCCACCTTTGCTCTTCTGCTGATAAGGCTAACGGAATGGAGGAGGATGCAGCCAATACTTTTGCTGCTTAGTTGCCACTTGAGTTGAGGAAGAAGGAGTTGCATCTCTGACTCGCTTCTTGGAAGCATCACACTTGAGTTGAGCAGTCTCTTCTTTTAGTGCCATGTTGTAAAACTCATCGTACTTCTGCGGCTCGAAAAGCACGAGAGCAAGTTGAAGATATTCTCTGAGGCCACCTCTGAACTGATAAATCATGCTCTTCTCGTCGGGGACGTCCTGCTTGGCGAAACGAGCGAGCTTCTGGAACATGATGTTATACTGGTAAACAGACAAGCTGCCTTGCTTCAGGTTGAGGAATTCCTCACGCTTGCTCTCAACAACACTCTAAGGAATGTGGTGAGATTTGAAGTCTTGACGGAATTCATCCCAAGTAATCACACGGCCTCCTTTGGAATCTTTGTATTGCTGAAACCATTCTGCAGCTTGGTCTTTGAGTTGGAATGAGGAAAACTTGACAAAGTCCTCAGGCCTGACGTTGCTGCACTCGAAATGCTTGCAGATATCCACGAGCCAATCATCAGTGTCTGTTGCCTCGACACAGTTGCTGAAGGTCTTTGCCTGATTAGCGAGGAACTGGTTGAGTGTAGCAAACTGATTCTGATTGTTTCCATGTCCATGATTCCCTTGGTTGCGCTCTTGCAATATTTGCATGATCAGCTGCATGTTTGCATTGGTAGCGGCCATCACAGCTTGCCATGCCTCCGGAGGTGGAGGTGGTCGTGGTGGATCCGGATTCGAAGTCGTACGTGTTGGAGGAGCCATCCTGGAGAGGGTGACATCCGTTAGCATCTTGACAGACATATATTCAAGCTGAATCAAATGGATTGAAATTTCAACATATAGTCTTAACATCCAAACAAAATTAACGAATGCATTCCAATAGAAATGGTCACACTTCCATAAATTGAGAAGCCACTTAGATAAAGGTAGAAGAATAAAACAACAAGGTACGGACAAGAACAAATACTTGGTGAGGATTACCCAATCACAAACCAAATATCTGCAAAAGAAATACTAGAGCTGCAAGAATTCCCACCTATGAAACTCCCGAACCTTTTCGGTTATGCAATCAGGTGTTGGGGATACAGGGGAAGCATAATATCTCCCCAAAGCTAGCAAATCCTACATCCAGCTGTATCCATCCTTCAACACATAACCAAGAAACCTTCAGAAATCATTTACCTCAACCTTCGAAAAGCATCTGTTATACGAGTTATGGCAATACTCCCAAACTCCTGCCCTAGTACTGGGTGGCGTCGAGGTTATCTCACCAACAACTGCATGAAAGAGATTTTCGATGTCGGCGAAACTCAGGTATTCTAGAATTGCAACGATAAATTGTGACGACAATACCTCGGAGCTCAACTCCCTGGGACACTGCCACAACCCCTAAATGTCAGGAGGCACCAAGAACAATGTTCTCGTCACAAATCCATCGGAACGATTCCAAGATACCTGCGTGGTCCTAATTTTTTTAGTGAAATTTGAGAAGAGAAGAGTCAAAACTCTATGTCAGGATGCCTCACCAGAGCGACGAAGGGACTGAGGAGTAAAAAGAATCCTACTCTCCGATATATATAATCCTAAATGACTCAAAACATTTTTCTAGACTCAACAACGCCAGTGATTCGATCAAGCAGGGGGCTCCTAAAGTCGGGGCTGGCTCTGATACCAACTTGTAACGCCAATGATGCGGCTATATCTGCCACGTGTCGAAGCACGACTTAGAGGCATAACCGCATTGGAAGCAATGTCGCAAGTGAGGTAATCTTCACAACAACCCATGTAATAAAAAAGGGAAAAGATACATAGTTGGCTTACACTTGCCACGTCACACAAATAGCATAAATATCATTACATTCATCTAGTTACACTCAAAATGAAGATAAACCCCAAATGCAACAATGTCCCCGATCACCCTAACTGGGCACTACTACTGACCGTTTGGAAAGGAAACATACTATCGTCCTGAGTCCTCATCGAACTCCCACTTGAGCTCAGTCGAATCACCTGGAGCGGTATCATTGGTCCATGCATCTAGTTTTGGAAGTAAACTGTGCGTCACGGGGACCCAACAATCTCACACCCTCACGATCAAGACTATTTAAGCTTATAGGAAGGGTAGAAGTATGAGGTGGAGCTGCAGCAAGTGACTAGCATATTTGGTGGCTAACATACGCAAATGAGAGCGAGAAGAGAAGGCAAAGGCATGGTCGATGAACTATGATCAAGAAGTGATCCTAGAACAACCTACGATCAAGAATAACACGAGACCATGTTCTCTTCCTGGACTCCGCCAAAAAGAGACCATCACGGCGACACACTCAGTTGATTCATTTTAATTAAGTTAAGCTTTAGGTTATCTACAACCGGACATTAACAAATTCCCATCTGCCCATAACCGCAGGCACGGCTTTCGAAAGATCAAATCCCTGTAGGGGAGTCCCAACTTAGCCCATCACAAGCTCTCACGGCCAACGAAGGATATTCCTTCTCCCAAGACAATCTGATCAGACTCGGAATCCCGGTTACAAGACATCTCAACAATGGTAAAAGTATACCAGCAAAGCCGCCCGAATGTGCCAACAAATCCCGATAGGAGCTGCACATATCTCGTTCTCAGGGCACACTCATATGAGACATCCTATGAGTAAAACCAACCCTCAAGTTGCCCCGAGGTGGCCCCGCAGTCTACTCGGTTGGACCAACACTCGGAGGAGCACTGGCCCAGGGGGGTTTAAATAAAGATGACCCTCGGGCTCCAGAAACCCAAGGGAAAAAGAGGCTAGGAGGCAAATGGTAAAACCAAGGTGGGGCATTGCTGGAAGAGTTTTATTCAAGGCGAACTGTCAAGGGGTTCCCATTATAACCCAACCGTGTAAGGAACACAAAATCAAGGAACATCACACCGGTATGACGGAAACTAGGGCGGCAAGAGTGGAAAAAAACACCAGGCATAAGGCCAAACCTTCCACCCTTTAACAAGTATATAGGTGCATTAAGATAGACAATATATAATGATGATATCCCAACAATAAACATGTTCCAACAAGGAACAAACTCCAATCTTCACCTGCAACTAGCAACGCTATAAGAGGGGCTGAGCAAAGCGGTAACATAGCCAAACGACGGTTTGCTAGGACAAGGTGGGTTAGAGGTTTGACATGGCAATATGGGAGGCATGATAAGTGTCACACCCTGATTTTCATGGCACAGCACTTAAGTCAATAATCATGCTAAAATGTGGTTTGACAAAAACTTTTGAGTGTTTTGTCCTTGCATTGATTGAATGGTTGTCTGCTGTTTGCTAGTGCTCTAAAAATCAAACAAATCCTCCAACTCCTATACTTCATCTCCTTGATCCAAAACCTTTTCCCAATGATCATGCCATGTGTATAGAGCAATATAGAATTTTCTTACAAAAATAATTTGGCCAAAAAGTATTTTCTAAATTTAGTTTTCCAAAAACCCCTGAATTGAGGTTTGCACTGCAAGTACTTAATTAAGGGCAGTAAAAATCTTTCTAAAAATGTATTTGGCTCCTATTAGATATAGGATAACCATAAACCACAAAAATATAATTTTGAAAGTTATTTTCCTATTTTATTTAAGAGCTTTTTCTTAAGGCCAGAAATGGTCTTTAATAGGAAAAATTACTTTACTGTTTCAAAAATATTTGACAAAATTTAGGGAAACTCATAGGACATATATTGTCCATATATAAGAGTTTCAACACATGGTCATGTTCAAAATATTGGTCAAATCCCTCTAAAACCCTTTCTGGATATTTCAAGCTTTTGAAATATTTACAAAGGAAATATTCTCCAAATATTCCAAGAAAATTCTATCATGTCTCATATGACATATTGGATGATCTTGCCAAGTCTCCTGACTTGGAGAACAAGATAACATCATCAAAACCTCTCAAAACCATTTCTGTCCATTTTGAAGTTTGAGCAACTTTACATTACCAAACATGTCCAAATGTTCTCAAACCTTGTGAACTTGCTCAAATGGTCTAATTATGCATCTAGACCAAATGGCACAAGTTGGAGAGCAAGTTAACTTGATCAAAGTGCCCCAAAACTCTTTCTGTCCAGAACCATATTTGAACAACTTTGCATTACCAACTTTCTCTCCTTGACCCCAACTTTTGTGATCATGATCACATAACCAAATGAGGCCACCACACCAAGTGGTGCATCAAGGAGAAGTGATTTACTCAACTAAATCTACACAAGTTCATTTCTGCTAATTCCTAGGGTTTACCAAAGTTGCATTGTCAACTTTCCTCAAATGATCTCCAAACTGGTGGAAGGCCCTAATTATATGTGTCATTTCACCCTATGGAGTCTCATGGCAGATGCAAATCATTTACTTGCCCAAACCATCATCAAACACCTTCTGGCAGATAATTAAAATGCCTATTTTGGCCACTTCCACTATTCTCCATGAGCTCAACTTGTTACCACAGCCCCACCTGGTCCCCTTGCACGTCCAGTAGCAATGGCTGATCCACAGCTCAATTATTTGGAGGTGAAACCCTCACTTTCCCCCTCTGGACAACAGCTTTCCTCCCATTCTCTCACCTCTCTCTCACTCCTGGCAATCCCCAGGGCATCCAATGCCTTTCCCACATTGTTTACTCCCCTGAGCAGCCGCTAGACACAAGTGGGCGCGTGAGGACGCGAGGAAAAGCTGCGGGTGCCGGCCATTTGCGCGCTCTGGAGCACGTCAGCGTGCTCCCGACCGTTGACACGGCACCCCCGACCACCTCTAGCCTCCCCCTTGCGCCAGTCGATGCTCCTCGACGTCCGCAACACGACACCGAGGTGGCCCACTCCTCCTTCTCCCTCCTGCTGCCTCCTTTCGCACGCGCGCCGGCCGCCCGAGAGCTCCAATGGGCATGCTCACACGCGCGCGCCTCTGACCTCGCCCGCTTCTCTTCCCCGACTTGGACCACGCCCACGAACGCCGTAGACAACCTCACTCCCTCCCTCCTGGCCTCCCGAGCCGTTGCCGTGGCCACCCGTGCGCCGCGTCCACCATGAGTTACGGGGCGGCTATTTAAGGCCACCCCCGAGCCTCCTCTCCACTCCGTTTGCTCCCCCTCTCCCCTAGAGTCCCTCTGGACCAACCCAATCCTCCCCTAGTGCCCCCATCCACCTCCATGGCCGGAAATCTTGCCGCCGGCCACCGCTCAAATTTGAGCTCTCCGGTGCTCCTCTCACCCTCCTACCTGCACCAGAGCATCGCCCACTTCCCCACGGACCTCTCCCGGACTCCATTTTCTCTTCTCCGCGGCCGCAGCTCCGTGCCCCCCAACCTCACCGTCAGCCTCGTCCGCCGCGGCCAATGCCCTGCTCAGCCCGATGCCTCGGGGAGACCGTGCCACCCACGGGTGGGTGCGGCATGGCCTCCTGAGCGCTCCGGTACGCCGGGCGTCGCCGGAGGTGGCCCGTACCGTCGGGGAGAGCGCCCGCACCGTCCGGCCTCGCCTCCTCTGTCTCCCGACGCGCCCGCGCGGGAGGTTGGGGAAGAACCCGACAGGCGGGCCCCGCGCGTCAGCGACCCAGCGGCTGGGCCCCGCCGTTTAAGTGGAGGCGCCTTCCCCTTCACCGCCTCCCTCGCGCGAAGGCGTATTTCTTGGAGGCCGCCTTCGACGTGGCCCCTGCGCGCGTGCGGCCGAGTCACTGGGCCAGCCCAGTGGCGCCTGCCGCTAAGCCTCGCCCGGTGCGCACCGCCGCCGCCCAGATCCAGCCCATCTGGGTAAAACCCCTTTTCCCCCTTTTTCTTTTCTGTGCAGCTTGTAAAATCCATAGATTATTTATTCTAAGTCCAAATTTGATGATTCAAATTTCTAGGGACTCCATAAATTATGCTCTACCTGTTGGTGCAACATGGACATTTTTCCAGAGAATTTTTCCTCACAAACATTTATCAAATCTTGTTTTCCTATTTCTGTGATGAACTTTAGAAAATCACAGAGAGCTCAAACTTGACCCAAATCCCATGATTCAAATTCCTAGATGCATCTAAGTTCAAAACTTAGTTTTTGAACATTTTTACTAATATTTTCTGTATCACCTCAACTAGTGGTGTATTTCCTTGTATATAGCCAACTTTGCAAAATCATAGAATATTCATTTGAACTCCAAATCCAGTGAAACCAATTCCTAGATGCTTCTAAAATCATCCTTTGTTAAATGGGTGCCTTTGATCATTTTTTCAAAAATATATTTCTATACACTTCTTGCAAAACCATAAACCTCTTGATTCCATCATATGGAAATGTTCGGAGATGTCCATTGATCCACTTCCAATGAAATCACTTTGGTCATCCCTCATATGACCAGAGGTATCCAATAAAAGTCAACTTCCCATTTTTAGAGCACATTTATTCTTGCCTTGTTGTGTTGCTTATTATGGTTGCTTTCAACGATAGTGGACGAAGTAGACGAAATGCTCGGAGTTGGACCAGAGACATTGAAGACCTCGAAGACCTTGTTGAAACAGGCAAGCAGCCCTTTGACCATGACTATGAAACCCCTTTATATGCATGTCATTTATAGCTCTTCATTATTGTCGCATCGGAATCATGATGAGATGGTGAACCACGTGGGTTGGTTACCACGATTACTTCCTCGTTGATACTTGCAGTGTGCATGGCCCTACCTTCTTATGAGGGTTATGCCGATGGGAGTAGATAGGATGCAAATGTAGATGCTACGCAAATGGGGTGGGTTTGTGCATGGTGAAGGAGGCAATGTGATTTCAAAAGTCTTTTCGAAAACCCTGTCGGGTGCCACCTATGCCCGAGGGAGATGATGAGATGGGTGACCACTTGATGACGAAGTGGTGTGCCATGGAAGGTGTGTGTTGTTTTCAAAACGGATTGGTCGGAGTTGCGACCGTTATTCCAACCTTACATGCGCGACCACTCTACCCTTATATGGGAAAGGGCATTATTGAGTACCTAGACCGATACTAGCTTGGAGCCCGCATTACTAGTGACGGGGGAGAGTTGGTGCTCTCTCTTGGGACGGGGTCGTGCCAGGTAGGGCGGCCATGACTGTTTTCACAGGGCACCGGACACACCGTTGGTACCCCGTGCTTGTGGTATGTGATGAAAATGGGAGCGAGGCTCCACAACTTTATGATGTGAAATGTTCGGCACGGGGGATACTACCAATCGAGTGGACTCCATGTTAGTGTCGTCTAGGGAAAGGTAGTGATCGGGTGCTTACCCCGGGTACTTGAGGTACCGCGGGTCGTGGATGACACGGAAGCTCCCCGGATCTAGTGGGTAAAGTGTGCAACCTCTGCAGAGTGTAAAACTATTCGAATAGCCGTGTCCACGGTCATGGACAGTTGGGTAACCTCTCTTGGGCTACGTCCACTTGTTTTCAAACCCAGTGTGTGTGAGATGATGGAGATGTCTTGGATCAAGTCAAAGGACTTGACACGATTGAGATGGGTTGGTGCCCCCTCTGTTTATGATAAATGGGTTGGTGCCCATTCTATTTATGTTGATATCTGTGACCAGATCTCATGGTTACTTGAATTCTCTTGATGCATGCTTTATAGGATGTTGAACATGTCCTTGCACTCAAAACTAGCTTTATGCAAAAACTTTACCTATGTCATGCATTACTGTACCTTGAACCAAATCATGGGTTGCTTGCGAGTACATTCAAAGTACTCATTGGCTTGCCACTGGTTATTTTATTGACCAGGCATGAAAGAACAGGATGTGATGAGGAACCCTTCGGAGACGAGCACGCGAGCTAGGACGCTCCCCAGTCAGAATGCCTGTAGGGTTAAGGCAGATGGCATGGGTCCAAGTTATCGATGAAGTTTTTCCGCTGCGATGTTGTACTCAAGGCTCGACCATAATGGTCCTACTTGTGTAATATGGTATGTATGGATGTAAGACTCTTGTTATTCAGCTTCTGTGTGTTCAGTGAGCATTGATCTCTGGGATCACTGTACACGTGCATTCGGTGATCACGACTTATGAGTCGGGGTCCCCACAGAGCTGGTATCAGAGCCAGGTTGACTGTAGGAAGCCTTAGTTAGCATGGTCGTTAGTTAGGGTAAAACTCTTTCCAAAACTACTACTAGTTTTCCAAAACTATCTATGCTTCTCTTCCCTCCTCAGTTTTTCGAAAACTAAGGTATACTTTCCTTATTAAACTCTTCCCCTTCAAACCTTTGGTCGCTAGAACCCTTATGCCCTGACCACTGGATTTCTTGTAATCCTCGCGGATAATCTAGAAGGAAGATGCCTTGCCAGACATTCACCTACATCTCCTGAACTCAAGGTTGGCGACGTCACAACAAGACGATACCAACAGAAGATACATCCTCAAGGAACGAGGACCTGAAGACCCAGGAGATGGTGACACCCTTGACACTGCCCCAAGGTGATGCAACCTTAGCCCACGATGAACAGGGCATAGGATATGCAAGATCATGATATACATCGCTAATAGAGTAACCCTGTCACTACCGTTGTTGTATCGGCAACCACCGATGGATGAGAACCTAGCCATTTGGTCCGCCTCACCATAGTGAGCAGGAAAACGGTTCTCCTCACCCCCCCCGCTCTTGGTGTCGATGTTATCATCAACGTAACCAACATGATGGACCTCTATTATGCCTTGATATGTCATTGCATAAAGGATTACCTACCTGGTACCATCGACGGCTTAGAAGACAAAAGGGACCTTCATGATTAAGAAGACGATGGCAGGCCTAGTCAATGCCTGCTATGAGAAGCCACCTTCACCCCATCACTTCAACAGGCAAGAAGTTGTTGAAGACTCTTCAAGCTCAACCGGGATCGTTTCATCAAACAACTACAAGAGACGTAGCAACACCTGAGGAAAACCCGGGAGACTGCACGAGGCACAAGGCACGACTATGGAGTCCGAGAACCCCTAGGGTAGGATGAGTCGTGTACCCCTATGCGCAGTCGAGTCCGTATGATGGTTCGAGTAGAACCATGATTGTGTGTTGCTTGTTTTTATTTGTTTATGTTTTGATATAAGTCGCACTTTTGCCCTAGGCAACAAGTATGCGACTATATCACCTGCCTTATTTTGTTGTTTGTGTTTGGCCTATTTGGCACTTGTCTGTTCGCACTTGCACTATAGAACCCCCTTTAGGCGTTCCCCTCCTCTATGCTACTTCCCCCCTCTCATCTCTCTCCTCAACCGAAGACAAGCAAGACAATATGCACCAAGGATTTCACCTCGGCGACCAGCAAGCGTTGATGACTTTTACTACAACCTCCTCGACCAAGTGCAACCCCGTAGAATTAGGTTTAACCCTCAAGATTAGAGACCCGTTCCTAGACCCTTTGAGGCTCCACGAGATACCCCCAGCTCGAAACCTTAACCATGAGCTTAACCTACGGAATTGCAGGAGAATCTGTTAAGCCTCCGTAACCTTGCTTGTCACTGGGTTCATTATGGAACTAGTGGACATAGTGAATGAGCACGTTATCTTCCTAAGATCGCACCAAAACTGACGATGCCATAGGGAGACCAATTCAAGGATATAAGGACAGAGGGCAAGGACTTGATGAGTTTATATCAATGACTTTGAGGAACTATCTGAGACTCTTTGGTGGATTATAAGGCTTCCATATTGGTGATGAACTTGGTGGGATCATGATTATAGAGTAGCGTAGCTTTCACTACCCATGAGTGAGTTGGATTTATAGGACGAATTTGATCGCAAGCTAAAATTCTTGGAAGTATTTGGATTTAACTTAGCCATGGGATATTGATAGGAGACAGTTGATATTACGTAAGTGACTTGGGGGGAAACATGTAGGATTTCTCGTTGGACAAAAGACTTGGGGTTAAATAGGTGATCCTAGTTGAATATAGATGCTGAGTATGTCTACATGGTTCGGAGTAAATTGGATTTAGGCTGGTGATCTCGATCATGATACCATGTTTCTCGGTGGACGATAAACTAGGAGATTGGGCTAATTGTCGGAGTTTATTTAGGCATCTTTGTGAGCTTGACCTTGGAGTATTATTAGAATACAATAATGGCAATTGGTGGACTAACTATAGTAAGGCAGCCCTTTCAAGTAATGGGGATTATAAGGACTTTAGGAGATCATGTGGAACACCAGCATAGGCGTTGGGTTTGTAGAATTAATGGATTATGTAGCGATTAATGGAAGTTAACAGGTTGTTGGAGTTGATTCATAGGAAAGGAAACAAGATTTTGGAGTGGCATATGACGTGTTTCCTTAATTCAGAGATGCGCCAGCATGGACCTTGGAGGAGTAGGATGAGCACTTGGATTGTCCTGTTTTATTCCAGCTTGGAAGCTTGTATGCTCTACCCATGGATTTTTAGGGGTGGCCGCACACACATGAGTTTGGGGATCGTAGACATATATGATTTTCTTAGATCTCCTCTTGGGAGTCATGAGGATATGATTAGCATGAGTGAAGATTGGAGTTGACCTATACGAATGATGCTTTCAATAGTATAAGGTGATCTGTTTGGAGGACTAGATAGACTATTGGCATCTCAGAAACCGTGCTTAAAGATAGGAGGATAAATGTTCACTCGCACACTAGAATCCTTGGAACCCTTCTGCCCTACCAAGCCACAACACGGTTGGATCATGACCTTGGGCCTTGGCTCTAGATCAGCAAGACCTTGACCAATGCTCAACCGGGACCCTCACCAATGCCTCAGCCCACTCTACGTACCCCAAATACTTCATAGAGTACTTGGGCAAGTAGATCATCATCCCTACTTGAGGACATGAATGCCCTCATGAAGACGGAAGAAGAGTTGATCAGCTGGTTAGGGAACATCCGGAGACCGCCATGTCAAGGAGGAAGAACTATACCAACCACCGTCGTCAAGGAATGAGCTTCCGCGTTGAAGACCGTGCATATCTGCAAGCCACTCCTCTCAAAGGCAACTACAGCCTCATGAAGAAAACTATGCTACTCATGACCTTGAGCTAGCAACAGTGGTTCATGCCCTGAAGACATGGCAACATTACCCCTTAGGAAAGCGATGTGAAATATACACGGATCACAAAGTCTGAAGTATATTTTCACTCAAAGGGAATTGAACACGAGGCAAAGAAGATGGTTAGAGCTGATCAAAGATTATGACCTCAGTGTTCAATACCACCCTGGGGAGGCAAATGTGGTAGCAGATGCATTAAGCAGAAAGGCTTGTTCCTTGAATGCTATGCTTAAGGACAAGCTGCCCGCCTTGTATGAAGAACTTGAAAGCTTCGGGTTGGAACTGGTTGCACCAGGATTCTTAACTAACCTTGAAGTCAAGCCTTCAGGTGGCACCATTTGGAGTGTTATACGGACGGAAGTGCCGCACACCCCTCAATTGGTCAGAGACCGGAGAAGGACTTGTCTTTGGGCCCGACATCCCCCGTGAAGCCGAAGAGCAAGTCCAGCTTGTCAGAGAACGTTTGAAGACTGCCAAGTCAAGACAAAAGAGCTACGCCGACCCACATCGTCTAGACATGACCTTCCGGGTTGGAGACCATGTTTATCTCCGGGTCACCCCTCTCAAAGGAACCCAGCGCTTCCCTGTCAAAGGGAAGCTCGCCCAAGATTCATCGGCCTTCTTCGAGATCACTCCAAGATTTAACAACCCCCTCAGGATCACCGCAAGACGAGGAATAGACGGCTACCAGCTGGAGTTGCCACCTGAGCTACCTGAGGTGCACAACGCTTTCCATACATCCCAACCCCGAAAGTGTTTCCAACTTCCTACCTAGCCCGAGCACTAATAAGGACATTGACCACCGAGCCATAGACCCCTAGCCCAATCTAACCTACTGCGAGCTACACATTATCAACCTGGATCAAGAAGAGCGTCACGCACGAAGCCACATCATCAAGTACTTCAAGTTCAATGGAGCACCAAACAGAAGCAGAAGCAGCATGAGGACGTGAAGACTACCCGAATCCAGGTTTCCATACCCCTTTCCGCGCCTAGTTGGGAATCTCGGGGACGAGATTCTTGTAAGGGGGGTAGGTCTGTCACACCCTGATTTTCATGGCACAGCACTTAAGTCAATAATCATGCTAAAATGTGGTTTGACAAAAACTTTTGAGTGTTTTGTCCTTGCATTGATTGAATGGTTGTCTGCTGTTTGCTAGTGCTCTAAAAATCAAACAAATCCTCCAACTCCTATACTTCATCTCCTTGATCCAAAACCTTTTCCCAATGATCATGCCATGTGTATAGAGCAATATAGAATTTTCTTACAAAAATAATTTGGCCAAAAAGTATTTTCTAAATTTAGTTTTCCAAAAACCCCTGAATTGAGGTTTGCACTGCAAGTACTTAATTAAGGGCAGTAAAAATCTTTCTAAAAATGTATTTGGCTCCTATTAGATATAGGATAACCATAAACCACAAAAATATAATTTTGAAAGTTATTTTCCTATTTTATTTAAGAGCTTTTTCTTAAGGCCAGAAATGGTCTTTAATAGGAAAAATTACTTTACTGTTTCAAAAATATTTGACAAAATTTAGGGAAACTCATAGGACATATATTGTCCATATATAAGAGTTTCAACACATGGTCATGTTCAAAATATTGGTCAAATCCCTCTAAAACCCTTTCTGGATATTTCAAGCTTTTGAAATATTTACAAAGGAAATATTCTCCAAATATTCCAAGAAAATTCTATCATGTCTCATATGACATATTGGATGATCTTGCCAAGTCTCCTGACTTGGAGAACAAGATAACATCATCAAAACCTCTCAAAACCATTTCTGTCCATTTTGAAGTTTGAGCAACTTTACATTACCAAACATGTCCAAATGTTCTCAAACCTTGTGAACTTGCTCAAATGGTCTAATTATGCATCTAGACCAAATGGCACAAGTTGGAGAGCAAGTTAACTTGATCAAAGTGCCCCAAAACTCTTTCTGTCCAGAACCATATTTGAACAACTTTGCATTACCAACTTTCTCTCCCTGACACCAACTTTTGTGAGCATGATCACATAACCAAATGAGGCCACCACACCAAGTGGTGCATCAAGGAGAAGTGATTTACTCAACTAAATCTACACAAGTTCATTTCTGCTAATTCCTAGGGTTTACCAAAGTTGCATTGTCAACTTTCTTCAAATGATCTCCAAACTGGTGGAAGGCCCTAATTATATGTGTCATTTCACCCTATGGAGTCTCATGGCAGATGCAAATCATTTACTTGCCCAAACCATCATCAAACACCTTCTGGCAGATAATTAAAATGCCTATTTTGGCCACTTCCACTATTCTCCATGAGCTCAACTTGTTACCACAGCCCCACCTGGTCCCCTTGCACGTCCAGTAGCAATGGCTGATCCACAGCTCAATTATTTGGAGGTGAAACCCTCACTTTCCCCCTCTGGACAACAGCTTTCCTCCCATTCTCTCACCTCTCTCTCACTCCTGGCAATCCCCAGGGCATCCAATGCCTTTCCCACATTGTTTACTCCCCTGAGCAGCCGCTAGACACAAGTGGGCGCGTGAGGACGCGAGGAAAAGCTGCGGGTGCCGGCCATTTGCGCGCTCTGGAGCACGTCAGCGTGCTCCCGACCGTTGACACGGCACCCCCGACCACCTCTAGCCTCCCCCTTGCGCCAGTCGATGCTCCTCGACGTCCGCAACACGACACCGAGGTGGCCCACTCCTCCTTCTCCCTCCTGCTGCCTCCTTTCGCACGCGCGCCGGCCGCCCGAGAGCTCCAATGGGCATGCTCACACGCGCGCGCCTCTGACCTCGCCCGCTTCTCTTCCCCGACTTGGACCACGCCCACGAACGCCGTAGACAACCTCACTCCCTCCCTCCTGGCCTCCCGAGCCGTTGCCGTGGCCACCCGTGCGCCGCGTCCACCATGAGTTACGGGGCGGCTATTTAAGGCCACCCCCGAGCCTCCTCTCCACTCCGTTTGCTCCCCCTCTCCCCTAGAGTCCCTCTGGACCAACCCAATCCTCCCCTAGTGCCCCCATCCACCTCCATGGCCGGAAATCTTGCCGCCGGCCACCGCTCAAATTTGAGCTCTCCGGTGCTCCTCTCACCCTCCTACCTGCACCAGAGCATCGCCCACTTCCCCACGGACCTCTCCCGGACTCCATTTTCTCTTCTCCGCGGCCGCAGCTCCGTGCCCCCCAACCTCACCGTCAGCCTCGTCCGCCGCGGCCAATGCCCTGCTCAGCCCGATGCCTCGGGGAGACCGTGCCACCCACGGGTGGGTGCGGCATGGCCTCCTGAGCGCTCCGGTACGCCGGGCGTCGCCGGAGGTGGCCCGTACCGTCGGGGAGAGCGCCCGCACCGTCCGGCCTCGCCTCCTCTGTCTCCCGACGCGCCCGCGCGGGAGGTTGGGGAAGAACCCGACAGGCGGGCCCCGCGCGTCAGCGACCCAGCGGCTGGGCCCCGCCGTTTAAGTGGAGGCGCCTTCCCCTTCACCGCCTCCCTCGCGCGAAGGCGTATTTCTTGGAGGCCGCCTTCGACGTGGCCCCTGCGCGCGTGCGGCCGAGTCACTGGGCCGGCCCAGTGGCGCCTGCCGCTAAGCCTCGCCCGGTGCGCACCGCCGCCGCCCAGATCCAGCCCATCTGGGTAAAACCCCTTTTTCCCCTTTTTCTTTTCTGTGCAGCTTGTAAAATCCATAGATTATTTATTCTAAGTCCAAATTTGATGATTCAAATTTCTAGGGACTCCATAAATTATGCTCTACCTGTTGGTGCAACATGCACATTTTTCCAGAGAATTTTTCCTCACAAACATTTATCAAATCTTGTTTTCCTATTTCTGTGATGAACTTTAGAAAATCACAGAGAGCTCAAACTTGACCCAAATCCCATGATTCAAATTCCTAGATGCATCTAAGTTCAAAACTTAGTTTTTGAACATTTTTACTAATATTTTCTGTATCACCTCAACTAGTGGTGTATTTCCTTGTATATAGCCAACTTTGCAAAATCATAGAATATTCATTTGAACTCCAAATCCAGTGAAACCAATTCCTAGATGCTTCTAAAATCATCCTTTGTTAAATGGGTGCCTTTGATCATTTTTTCAAAAATATATTTCTATACACTTCTTGCAAAACCATAAACCTCTTGATTCCATCATATGGAAATGTTCGGAGATGTCCATTGATCCACTTCCAATGAAATCACTTTGGTCATCCCTCATATGACCAGAGGTATCCAATAAAAGTCAACTTCCCATTTTTAGAGCACATTTATTCTTGCCTTGTTGTGTTGCTTATTATGGTTGCTTTCAACGATAGTGGACGAAGTAGACGAAATGCTCGGAGTTGGACCAGAGACATTGAAGACCTCGAAGACCTTGTTGAAACAGGCAAGCAGCCCTTTGACCATGACTATGAAACCCCTTTATATGCATGTCATTTATAGCTCTTCATTATTGTCGCATCGGAATCATGATGAGATGGTGAACCACGTGGGTTGGTTACCACGATTACTTCCTCGTTGATACTTGCAGTGTGCATGGCCCTACCTTCTTATGAGGGTTATGCCGATGGGAGTAGATAGGATGCAAATGTAGATGCTACGCAAATGGGGTGGGTTTGTGCATGGTGAAGGAGGCAATGTGATTTCAGAAGTCTTTTCGAAAACCCCGTCGGGTGCCACCTATGCCCGAGGGAGATGATGAGATGGGTGACCACTTGATGACGAAGTGGTGTGCCATGGAAGGTGTGTGTTGTTTTCAAAACGGATTGGTCGGAGTTGCGACCGTTATTCCAACCTTACATGCGCGACCACTCTACCCTTATATGGGAAAGGGCATTATTGAGTACCTAGACCGATACTAGCTTGGAGCCCGCATTACTAGTGACGGGGGAGAGTTGGTGCTCTCTCTTGGGACGGGGTCGTGCCAGGTAGGGCGGCCATGACTGTTTTCACAGGGCACCGGACACACCGTTGGTACCCCGTGCTTGTGGTATGTGATGAAAATGGGAGCGAGGCTCCACAACTTTATGATGTGAAATGTTCGGCACGGGGGATACTACCAATCGAGTGGACTCCATGTTAGTGTCGTCTAGGGAAAGGTAGTGATCGGGTGCTTACCCCGGGTACTTGAGGTACCGCGGGTCGTGGATGACACGGAAGCTCCCCGGATCTAGTGGGTAAAGTGTGCAACCTCTGCAGAGTGTAAAACTATTCGAATAGCCGTGTCCACGGTCATGGACAGTTGGGTAACCTCTCTTGGGCTACGTCCACTTGTTTTCAAACCCAGTGTGTGTGAGATGATGGAGATGTCTTGGATCAAGTCAAAGGACTTGACACGATTGAGATGGGTTGGTGCCCCCTCTGTTTATGATAAATGGGTTGGTGCCCATTCTATTTATGTTGATATCTGTGACCAGATCTCATGGTTACTTGAATTCTCTTGATGCATGCTTTATAGGATGTTGAACATGTCCTTGCACTCAAAACTAGCTTTATGCAAAAACTTTACCTATGTCATGCATTACTGTACCTTGAACCAAATCATGGGTTGCTTGCGAGTACATTCAAAGTACTCATTGGCTTGCCACTGGTTATTTTATTGACCAGGCATGAAAGAACAGGATGTGATGAGGAACCCTTCGGAGACGAGCACGCGAGCTAGGACGCTCCCCAGTCAGAATGCCTGTAGGGTTAAGGCAGATGGCATGGGTCCAAGTTATCGATGAAGTTTTTCCGCTGCGATGTTGTACTCAAGGCTCGACCATAATGGTCCTACTTGTGTAATATGGTATGTATGGATGTAAGACTCTTGTTATTCAGCTTCTGTGTGTTCAGTGAGCATTGATCTCTGGGATCACTGTACACGTGCATTCGGTGATCACGACTTATGAGTCGGGGTCCCCACAATAAGCAAGTGGTAGGTATCATAGCATAGGCATACTAAAAGAGCGAGCATCTAGCAAGCAAAGATAGAAGTGATTTCGAGGGTATGGTCATCTTGCCTGCAAAGTTCTCCGAGTTGACGTTAGCTTGATCCTAGTAAGCGTACTCAACGGGCTCCTCAATCACGTACCCGTCTCCCGGCTCTACCCAAGCAAGAACAACAAGCAAAGGGAGACACAATCAACCACGTGCATTGCACAAACAACATGATGCAAAACATGGCATGATATGCGGGATGCGATATGCGATGCATATGCATTCGGAAAGGAATGATTGAACCTGGCCTCAACTTGGAAAACCAAGAGTGCCACTGGAAATAGGAGTTGATTTCGGTCGAAACCAATTTAAAGAACATCGAAATTGGATGCACGGTTTGGAAATGGCAAGCAAAACAAATATGGCACCGGTCTGCGATTAACAGCACAAGACCATCTAAATACATCAAGAACAACATGCTACAACACTCTAACATAGCAACAAAATACATGGCAGGGATCCACTTAACATGCTTGACAAAAGATGAACACTGAGCTACGGCTAATTCACTCAATAGCAGGTTCAAACAAGCATGGCAAAAGCGCAAAAGATATCAGGTTACAGACTTAGTGAAAATAACATGTCGGGAATTTAACATCAGGAAGCACTGTTAAGAGCAAGATAAAAACATGCTACAGGAACATATCATGGCAAAGGAAAGCATGGCATGAAGCTACTCAAATCATACAACAAAAGTCCCTTACTGACCATAAGCCAAAAGGGATCAGAAAATACAATTGCAACCACGTGAACATAGCAATTATCATTAACAGATTCAGACTTAGTGAAAAACTGGAACATGGCAAAACAGATATCAAGTAGGCATGTTTATGAGCTCGATGCACTCACCACAAGGAATTGCATGACAAACTAAGCATACACCGAGAAAGTAGACATGGCATAGAAGCTAGACACACTACTAGGAAAAGGCCTACTAATGGCGCACCTAATTTGGCCATTAATGGCGCATTAGAGGTGCGCCATTAGTGCCACGCCATTAGTATATTTTACTAATGGCGCACCACTGGTGCGCCATTAGTATCTGGTATACTAATGGCGCACCTCAGATGCGCCATTAGTATGCCTCCCAGGGGGCCATGTATACCCAGGTGCTTTGGCATACTAATGGCGCACAACAACAAGATGCGCCATTAGTAACTTCGGCATACTAATGGCGCACTGTTTAATGATGCGCCATTAGTATCCTTTGGCATACTAATGGCGCACTGTGATGTGATGCACCATTAGTATGAATATTAGGTTTTTTTTATTTTTTTATTTTCTGTTTTTTGCACAGGTTACAAAATGTATAATTGGACAAAATATAGACAGCACACATCAACAACAGATTCATCGAATACAATAGAAGATTAGTCTCTGAGTACAATTCATCATATTAGTCTCCGAATACAATTCATCATATTAGTCTCCAAATTGAAAAGACCGAACAAAGATAGAACATTATATTACAAGTCTCGAGACCGCGAGTAGCGAGTTTGTCTTCACATTACAAGTCGATATCAATCATCTAAACTACCATCACATAGAAGAGAGCTGCGGTCATCACGATGAGCATCATCACGATGAAACTCGTCTTCATCCGGTTCCTCTAGCGCTCCCTCCCCTCTCCCGCTAGATAGCGGGCGTATCTAGATTTGGCCTCGGCCCTAGTGGTGTACCCTTTGTAACTGTTACCGCTGAATCGGTGAACCTGTCTCCGACACTCCTCCCAGTCGTCGTAGACTCCGGGAACCTTACCCTTGTACACGACATACGACGGCATCACTATGCAGTAGCCAAACGAAACGTTAGTACCAATTCACAGACAATACATAAGCAATATATAAGTATGCAACAGAACGATCGGAAGAGAAAAGCAAGACATTAATAGCATCGATTACATCTAAGTTGAACGACTCTCGAAACCAAAGAGACATACTACAAGTTCATTAAAGTTTAATTACAACATGAGCCAATCGATGTTTCAGAACTAGACACAGCATCACTGCTTTCGACTCGACTCAAGGGACCGGAGCGTGGATGAAGTCGCCGTCTATCATGGGAGTCATGAAATAACGGTCATTGTCAGCCTGCATTTGTAGCATTGTGTCGATGTCACTGTTGGACGGTTGATTTCTGAGGTAGAACTGCCCCGAGGTACGAAGGACATCTTGATAGATGATTTCTGCAAACTCCGACTGGATGCGAAAGAATTCTTGTCTGATGTCCGCGTCCTGGATTGCCAACATGCTCGCGGCCCAATCTTTGAGTTTACTCGGTAGCAGAAGTTGATGCTGGTCCCGTACAATCGCCCGCATGTGATGGATGGCGTAGTAGGCACCCTTCTGACTGCCAGGCGGCTGCTTGACGCAGCAGAACGTCGTATTGTGGGAGAACACGTGCTTGCCGTACTTATGAATAGGCCTGGTGAAGGTGCCTCCAGATTTGGCGTAGCCGGGGAGAACATCATCAAGAACCTTCTTGACATTTGTGTAGTCTACGTTCGAATGACGGTCCGGGTCGAAATATGTGGCCATGGAATATTTGGGGCTTAGGAGGATGAGCGTGCAATGTGTGTCACTGCAGAAAACACAGAATGTTAAAAGAAAAACGATCGAAATCTAAGAATTCATATGTTACGGGGCGGTTGAGGGGAGGACTTACTCGGGGAAGTAAGGCACGAGGAAGTTATCCTTATCTTGGTTTGCCAGAATGACGCCTTCGAGGTAAGAACTCGCGACTTGCTGGTCCCCAGCGCTGCCCAAGATCTTGGCACGCATGTAGAAGGGGTCGACTATCACGATGTCCGGGGTCTTGTCGCGAATGATCCGCATCTCCATACTTAGCGAAAATAGCCGAATGAAGGTGTAGTGCAGCAGATGAAGGTTCAACATAGCGTGGATGTCATCAAACCGCAGGACGATCGTACCCTCGATGGAGTTATCCACAAAGCCCTTGCCCTCTGGCACCTTGGCCGCGAAAACTGGGTATGCCACATCCTTCTCTCTGAGACGCTGCTTCTCCAAAGAAAGAACACTGTCATGCAGACTCCGCATAGCACTGGTTGCAGCATCGAGCATATTTCTCGGTAGCATCGGCCTACCCGCCACATGCAGCCTCCTCATTAAATCCTCAGGTGAAGGTGGCCCGTCCTGAGCACGGATCGTACTCGGTGCCGGCTGGCCCGCACCCTTGTTAGTATTTCTTTTGCGTGCCTTCTTCTTCTCCTGTAATGGGGCCGAGTTCTGCTCACAGACTGCCTTCTTGAGTGTGTTGGGGCTGATAATATTTCGCACCTCGCCTATCTGAGGCTCGGTGAAGTCGGCAGCTGGAGGCGTCTCCTGAGAGCTGAACTACAGATGACGCCTATTGCAACTTGGCTTCTCCGTGGTACCAGCTAGATCGCACACGTCTTTTGTTGGGTTGGGTTCTTGAGAAGGAGGCCCCATGAAGTCGCCACCGTACCCATGATCGGCAAAGTACTGATCGACGTTGGCAAATGTATCATCGCCGTCGTCATTCTGATCCTGTGCCATATGCATGTTTGGATCCAGTGGCATAGGGATGTCCGGCACCATTGCGGCGGTCTTGCCATGGGGCCGACTTGGCGCCGGCACGACTGGCGGTGTTGTCTTTGGGGTGGTGTCCCCCGCCCCCAAACGAATCTGGCTCTTCGGCCAAAGCAGGGGCCAGCTCAGGCAGGCGCTGAGGGTCATCACGTCATCATCGTCGGCCCCGACGGGTCGAATTGGAGGTAACAACTCGTCGCATCCTGGCAGCACCCGAACCAGTTGAACCCTAAACAAGTTGGGTGGCATCTGGGTACCATGGAACAAGGGGTTGCCCGATTGAACGATTTTTCCCTTGGCGACATCGACCAACTCGTTGTTCACGAAGTGCAGGAGAGTGCACGGAACGTCGGTGGCGCCCTGTGAAAACATGTAGGGCATCAGGGATGCCCAGTCAAAGGCAAGGAGATGAAGTCCTCGACCGAGAGAGGCTTAATTAGTTACCGTGATGATGGCGTCGAGCTCGGCTAATGTCGAGGCACCACCAACAGCGGGCGTGCAGTTGACGGAGGGGCCGCTTGCTGCAGAGGTGCCAGCTGGCGTACACCCGGGTGCATTAAGCTCCCGTGCCGGCGTCGGAGACACCAATGGCCCCGCCATCGCGTTCTGCGAGTTGCTAGCCGTGAAGCTAGGAATCGGGGGCGGCCCCTGTTGGCCGCCCGCAATCCACGCACTAATCCCCTGGATCAAGGTAGGCACAATGGAGGTGATCGTCCTTCCGAGTTGTTGTTCCACTTTCTCTTGGACAATCTCCGGAATCCGCACCACCTGTGCCCTGAGTTCTTGAACCTCGCGCGCCTGGCTTTCCGAGCTGGTCTTTTTCTCCTTTTGCCCACCAGTTTTATAGTATGACGACCATTTTGTCGACAAGCCTTTGCCGGCCACACGACCAGCTGACGTCGGCTTACTGAGCTTATCCTTGTTCTTCATTACATTCAACACCCTATTTAGAGTGGTGTCCCAAGGGTTGCTCTTAGTCGACCCCGCGCTACTGCTTTCAGTCGCCTGCGGAAGGAATGTGAACCATTTAGAAATTTGGCTTCATTAATTAGAATGCAACCATATGGAGCTAATTACACGGGGGTGTATTCCTTACCAGAACAAGCTCAAGCGCCCTGGTCTTCGGATCCATGGTAAGCTCCGTTGTTTTCGGGTCCTTCTTGTACCGGGCCCTGACAAAGTTCCTGGTCTGCTTGTCACCGTATTTATCGAAGAGGGGCGGTAGGCCTTGCTCGGCACGGTCCACCTCCTCCTTGTCCCATATAGGCTCCGCCACTCTGTAACCGCCGGGACCGAGTGTGTGTTCCCCTAAGTTCAGCTCCCGCATTTCTTTCCCCCACTTACTTGATTCGGAGTTTGCGGTGCTCGAGCAATTGATCTTGAAGTCGTTGTAGTCATCTTCGGTGATCGAAGGATTTTTCTCCTTTATCTTCTCATAACTCTCACCTTTCTCGATCATTCTCTTCACATTGCTTTTCCAAGTAGACAGGGCCTTGCTCATCTTCGTGAGGGCAGCATTGTTCACTTTATTCCCTTTGAGGCTTGTGTTTTCAAATTCAGCGGGGAACTTGTATCGTTCGTGCAGCTTCATGAAGAGGAGGTTGCGCAAATTCCCTCGGTCAGGATGCCTCAGGTTCTCGGTGTTGATCGAGACGGTGCTCCAGAGAATGCACCTGAGCTGAAGCGAGTACCCCTTGACTATTCGTTCGGGCGCCGTTCGATTCCCGTCGGAGTCCACTTCAGTAACTTCCTCCTTGAGGGTGCGGAGCAGGGTCGGGCGCTGGTCCTTCCATTGCCTCTTCGGTTGGCTGCCATCTGTGCGTGCGCCGCCATCATCAGTGGTGGCATCCTCGGCGGCACCATCAGTGGTGGCATCAGTGGGGTCATCCTCGGCGGTACCATCAGTGGTCTCAGGATCGGTGGGGAAGGCGGCATCCTCATACAAGTGAGGTTGTTCCTCCATCTCCTGGGACAGCTTCTAGAATGCCTTGACGCCTGAACCCCCGGCCTCATCGTTGTTGGCCATGTTTCTCTCTAAATAGGAAAAAAGTTTGGTCAAAAAGTTGGTTATTGTCAAGGAACAAGATCATGGTCTCATCATTTAGGGTTTGTCGACACCGAGGCATCCTAAAAGCTAAGCTTTTATCATTGAGGGTTTTTCGACGCCGAGGCACCCTAAAAGCCTAAGCTTTCATCATTTCGGTTTTTATCGACACCGAGGCACCCTAAAAGCCATGCATTAGTCACAAGTACGCCGGGGCACTTGATCCTACTTAATTAACTACTAAGATACCCCGGCCCATGCATTAGTCACAAGTACCCCATATGTCCTATTTTTAGCAAAGTCATGCTAAAATTCACGAAAAATTTCAGCATGACCTTTGCTGAAAATAGGACATATGGAGTACCCAAATTTGTCGGAACGGAAGTTAATCGACATTCCAGCAAACTCAAGGGCCTCTCGGGTGGACAAGGCAAAAAAGGCCTCCATCACAACATGGAAAATACATTGGGTACCTATATGGTATTAACATGCCATTCTCTGTCAACAAAAGTAGCACAAAATCATTCTAGTACCAGTGTTTAACTAAAACTTGGTGTCAGTACTTCATACCAATAATCAAAACCCCAAAACCTGACCCCAACTAGTTACCATAAGGTCAAATACTGTCCACAAAACCATAACAGAAATAGCACAAAATTATTCAAGTATCATTGTTTAACTAAAACTTGGTGTAAATAAGGTAATAAAAGCAAATTATCCTAGCCAATATGGGTTTTCAGGAAATATTGAGACGTCGCACTTCTGATCGACTCCTGAGGTACATTCTCAACTAGCATAGTTTGTTTACCTTCTATTCCTATGTGGTTCATTACTTGATTTCCTTTCATCCTCAAAGTTTATGTTTGTCCTGGTCATATTATGCTTTTGGCAACCACTAGAAATGTAAAAGATTTTTTGTGAACTTGGGAAGAAAAGAACCAACTTTCATCAAGGAAATAAAAATAAGATCATGAGCAGAATAGTTGTTAGGCATTTCTTGGCTGCAACAATCACTGAGTTTGCATAAATTCCTACCATCATCCATGAGCAGCACCACATAGCAGTTCACAGAGCAGAACATGAGGCAGTTAGCTACTGACGGAGCTCCCATCTATAGCCCTTTTTCTAGTAGTGGTTAATTAAAAATAGAGGCAGTAATCCAATACTCCAATAGTGCATCTACTGGAAACAAAATTCAGTAAATTTCCAGCGATTACTCCTAATGCAAACAAGATTCACTTAGCAAGGTTTATTTTGGCACTCAACTGCAGAATACACAAATCTCTACAACAAGCTACTCCAAGCAGTACTACACCAACTAATGGCCATCTGTCCATCAACATTTTGGAGTATTGGATTACTACACCAAGTCAAATTTAAACAACTGGAGTAGTTCAAGATACTGAATCTTGGTTTTAACTAAACAGTATTTATACTCCCCTTTCATTTAAATACACAGCAAAAGTTTCATTTGAATACACAGTACTGACAAAATTCATCTAATTCTACTGGAGTAAAAAGGTTTCATTTAACTTAAAAGATTCAGAGAAGAGCAAGCAGGAGCACACTACTGCACAACTTAACTGAATTTTTTACTCCAATAATACTGGTACACTTGCTACTCCAGTACTATACTTCATGTGGAAAAGTAACAGTAGCTACTGATGCTACTCCAAAACGCATGCACTCCACTGCAAGCACATAATCTTTTATTCAAGTAATAGTGTATGATGAATTTGATTATTCAGACTTAAGTTGCTTCAAGTGATGTCACTAGTTTCAATTAACTAGAGTACTACAACAAATGGAGTACCTAATCTGATCCAGTTAAAGTCTCTAGATGGAGTACCAAATGGAGTACTACAGCTGCTGCACTTGCTACACCAAAACAGCTACTGATCAAGTACAAGAGTACTCCAGTTGATCAAGCAGCAGTAGAAAGACTGTAAGTGTTTAAATTTAGTTGATCAAGCAGACTCGTCAAAGTACTACTGCAAGTGTTTAAATTCAGTCAAGTATACTACTGCAGGTGTTTAATTAAAAGAAAAGTGCTTCATGATTCTCGCCGGGTGTTGCTTCTGTATTCGCCGGGTGTTGCTTCTGTATTTGAACAAGAAGACATATTCGCTACAAGAACTACTACAAAAGCTACTGATAGAGGACCAGATTGCAGAGTACTCGGTGCTGAGTGAGTGAGGGGCTCACCGTAGAAGGTCTTGGCGTATGTACAACTCTCCGCGGTGGGGACTCAGAGACTGAGTGCACAGACCTTGCCGCAGCGGTCGCCGAGGAGGCCCCAACCGAGCTCAGCGTCACCCTCCTGCTCCAGATCACTCTTAACAGTTCTGCATTGCACAAAGGCAGCAAAGAGCCAATGATATCACTCCAAATCAGTGCATTGCCAAAACAGTGCTAAAATGTGTAGTATGCTAAAATGTGTAGTGTGCCAGATAGAGAATCTTTGCTATAATGTGTAGTGTGCCAAACTAAGAAACAATGCTAAAATTATACTAAATGTGTAAATTCTAAAATACCTTGTTGCAAATATGCACTGCAAGGTTAATGGCAACCGCTTCAGGGGCCCATCAATCCTATCTTGTTCTTGGAAATCATGGCATTCGTATCAGTTAGAAAAACCAAACACGTAGACTAGATTAAACGAAATATTAACTTCGAATATACCATTAAAATTAGCTCAATTCCAGTTAATGGATACTATGCCTGTTGGCTCTACAAACTTACTTTTGAAGCAGAAAATAGTGAAGGGGTCAAGGTCGTACCAAACTAAGGCGTCCGTCGGTGGTGGCTGGCCGGTGCTCCTCTCCTCTTGTAGCTGCAACGGCAGGAGAAGAGCCCCTGCCCGCGGAGTGGAGGGGATCTTCGTGCGAACGGGGACAGAGCTCGAGGCAGTCCGCGGACGGCGGTGCCTGGTCGTCGCGGCGGAGGAGGGCCGGTGGTCGCGGGGACGATGCGGTGTCCGCGGTGGAGAGCGGTCACGGGGACGACCTAGGAGGCTCGCGCTGCCGTCCGTCCGAGGAGGTCGCGGGCTCGAGGGGGAGGAAGGGGAGAGGGAGGCGGCGGGGGCGCGTGGGCGGCTGCGGCGCAGTGGGTCGGGGCAGCGGCGGCGGCGGCGCGGTGGAGGGAGGGACGAGGGAAGGAGCGGCGCGGTGGATCGAGGGAGAGGGAACTGGCGAGGGGGAGAGGGAAGGGGGGATCGGGCGAATACTAATGGCACAATACTAATGGCGCACCACCCCTAGGTGCGCCATAAGTACATCCATACTAATGGCGCACCTCACCGTGGTGCGCCATTAGTAATTTTTTTTGATTTCTGCTAGAGCCAACAGGTTATCTTCCACCTGACCTGATCCACACCAAGTTTCCTCTACTAGCTCGACTGGTCAGCAGCCAGTTCACACACCAGGAGGTCCTGGGTTCGATTCCCAGGCTCCTCAATTTTTTTTATGCATTTAAAATGCTGTTTGATACTTATTTGTGTTTAAATATGTTCAAACTTGTTTAAATCATAACAGTAATATTTTTTTATAAGACAGTAATAATTTTTAAGAAATATCATCAAACAGTAATGCCGGTGGAGCGGGGGAGGGTGTGCGGGGTGCGGGGGGTC